>NW_007726582.1:235273-292597 GCF_000696425.1 Galeopterus variegatus
TGTCAGAGCACTTTATAATTTTTCATTATACAGGAGATTTCTATAATTCTAAGATCTTATGAATTAAGAAAGGTTGAACTAGCTTTCACTGTTATGTGACTTAGCATGTTGTGTCTTCGTTATGGACCCCTATTTTAAAATCTGAAAAAGGGTTCTGAAAGGATTGTCTAATGTTTCTTTAAAAAATTTTTTAAATTATCACAAATAAGGTCAAATGCTTATTATATTTGTTATTTAAAAAATTTTTTTATAGAGTACTGATGAAGGACCAGTTTTTGTTTTTTTAATTCTCAATCGATTATAGACCTTTGCTTTTTGTTTTTAAAAAGAAAAAAGTCTACTGAACATGCACTTATTGTAGAGGCAGTGTCAGATTGCTATGAAAGCTTCTGAGCACTCTGAGTTTTGTAATTTTTTTGTGACCAGTAATAGAATGTTAAGACCAGCATCTGTCCTTGGAACACACTCTGAATAATATTACCTTTGAGCTTTTAAGTATGCTCAAATTATTGCACAGGGCTGATTGACATCCTGAAAGGGACATACTGCGTTTTCCATCTGTTAAATTATCTTTCAGTTTATGAAGTCTACTAAAATATGTGAGAATTGGACTGTTTTATTGTATTACAAAATATGCGATTTGTTTTGATTTAGTATTATTTTAGCATTCCAAGGTATCAGTTTGAAGGGACCTTTTAGTAAGTCTTCTAAAAATAATTGCATGCTCTTTTGGAACTATGTAGAAGTGGTGGTTGCACAACAGTGTGAATGTACTAAATGCCAGTGAATTGTATACCTTAAAATGGTTAATTTTTGTTATATGAGTTTCACTTCAGTGAAAAAATTATCACATACACTGTCAGTTACATATGTAATGTAATAAAATATACTTCAATATATTTGATATGTGTGACTAGATGAAAATAATATTTTTGTTTTTAAGGTGTGTCAGTTACTATGTTTGGGGTTCTACATTTAATTTTGTGTAACATTTTAACCTTTTTTGAAAATATGATGTAAAACCCATAAAGTACAAAAACCAAGATATGTAACTTTGTGATTTCTCCCAAAGCGAATGTCTATGCAACCACTACTGAAGTTAATAAAAGATTGCCATTATCTACAACCAAATATATACATGCAAAAAAAAAAAAAAATAGATTGCCATTATTATGGAACCTCTCCCTTGGGGCCCTCCCAGTCTTTATCTCCTTTCTTCCTGCTGTGCATGCACACACACTCATGTTGACACACAGACGCATATACCACAAACCCTTTCCTGACTTGTATTTTTTTAGAGTTCTGTTATCCAAGCATACATGCCTAAATTCTCTGGTTAGTTGTGCTCATTTTTTATATATACTCTGTTCTTTTGTATATGACTTCCTTCACTCAACATTGTGAGATTAATCTATTAAGTTGGCTTAGCTATAAATTCATTTTCATTGCTGTATAGTACTTCATTGTACGATCATACTACAGTTATTCATTCTGATGTTGATGGCCATTTGCGTCATTTTCAGTTTGGGGCTGTTACAAATAACACTTAACCTTGGTGCATACGTAGAAGTGATATCATTGGGTCATTGATGATGTGTATGTTTAACCTTAGTAGCTGCTGCCAGATAGTTTTCCAATGTATTTATACTAATTTATATCTCTACCAGCAGTATCTGAGTTCCCATCGCTCTATGTTCCTACCAACATTTGGTTTTGCCAGTCTTTTCAGGTTTAATCTTCTGGTGGTTTTTAGTGGCATCACGTTTAGTTTTAATTTATATTTCCCTTTTTATTGTATGTTTATTGGCAATTTTATCATGTATTATCAGTCTTATATATAGATGGATTTGTTTGGGTAATATTTTGCTTAAGATTTTTGCATCTACATTAATGATTAAAATTAACCTAAATTTTCTTTCTTATAAATTCTTCTTAGGTTTACTATCTAGATCATGGAGGCCTCACAAAAGTAGCGAGGAAAAGGGTTCTCTCAATCTTAGTTTATTTGTGGGAAGATCTTGTGTAAGAGTGTCATACTTCTTCCTGAAATGGTGGTAGCATTCTTTAGTGAAGGCATCTGAGCCTGGAGGTTTTTGGGAGGAAGGATTTAGTTATGGATTCATTTTCCTCAAATTTAGAAGTTACAGATCAGTCTGCATTTTCTGTCTCTTCTTTGGTTAGTTTTGGTAACATAATTCTCGACGAAGCTTTCAATTTTATCTAAGTTTTCAAATCTGGGGCTGGGTGGGTTAGCTTAGTATGGTTAGTGCAGCCTTGTAACACCAAAGTCATGGGATTGGATCTCCATACCAGCCAGCTGCCCTCCACCCAAAAAAGATTCAAATTTGTTGTTCATACTGTCTTCTTTTTATTTTCTGTAGGATTATTATGATGTGATGATCTCTCATTGTTGACATTAGTTATTTGTACTTCCTCTTTTTTGCTTGATTAATCTTACCAGGAGACTTCAGTTTTGCAGATATTTTCAAAGAACCAACTTTTGGCTTCTTTAATGTATTGTACTTTTTGTACTTGCTTTATTGTCATTTACTTCCTTCGGGTTCTACTTACTCTTTTTTAAAGCTTCTTGAGATTGTTTCTTAGCTCATTTATTTTGTGTGTGTGTGTACCAGGAGACTTCAGTTTTGCAGATATTTTCAAAGAACCAACTTTTGGCTTCTTTAATGTACTGTACTTTTTGTACTTGCTTTATTGTCGTTTACTTCCTTCGGGTTCTACTTACTCTTTTTTAAAGCTTCTTGAGATTGTTTCTTAGCTCATTTATTTTGTGTGTGTGTGTGTGTGTGTGTGTACACACATGAGTGTATTTCAAAAAGTTCATGGAAAGATCATGTTATCTTTTAATTCTATTTTTCCAAAAAGCTCATGAAAGAAAATGGAATTAAAAGATAGTATGGATCACTTCACGAACTTTTTGAAGACCCTTCATGTGTACATACAGTGTGTTCATCACTTAACGACAACAGCGATACTTTCTGATAAATGCAACATAGGGTGAATTTGTTGTGAAAACATCATAGAGTATACTTCCACAAACTTAGATGGTATAGCCTGCTATATATACTAAGACTATATGGTATAGCCACCATCATATATGTAGTCCATCATTGACCAGATTGTCATTATGTATTGCGTGACTGTGTATATATATGTATATATTTATGTACATATATGTATATATGTATGTACAGCTATAAATTTTTCCTTAAGCATGGATTTAGTAGCATTCACAAGTTTGATACATTATATTTTTTATAGTATTTAGATCAAAATATGTTCTAATTTTCATTGTGATTTCATCTTTGACTCACAGCTTATTCAGAAGTATATTGTTTAATTTCTAAATTGTGGGATTTTCCAAGTTTCTTTCTTTGTTTTTTTGGTGACTCACTGGTATGGGGATCCAAACCCTTTGACCTTGGTGTTATCAACACTGCTCGGTTTTCTTAATGTTACTGATTTGTAGTTTAATTCCACTGTAGTCAGAGAACCTACCCTGTATGATTTCAGTCCTTTGAAATTAGTTGGCATTTGTTTTTTTACTGTTTGCATATGGTCAATTTTTGTATATGTTCCAAGTATACTAGAAAATAATATATATTGTGCATTTCAGGTAAAATGTTCTATATGTACCTTAGGTCAAATTTGCTAATCATTTTGTTTAATTTTTCTTTCTTTCTTTCTTTCTTTTTTGCATTTGGCCAGGACAGGGATCAAACCCTGGACCTTGATGTTATCAGCACCATGCTCTAACCAACTTAGCTAACTGGCTAGCCACCTGTTTAATTTCTCTGTATCATTATTTTTTATATTTTGTCTGCTTTATTCAGCAGTGTGGTGAATCTCCCAGTATGCAAATAGATTTGTGTGTTTTTCCTTAGTTCTGTAATGTTTGCTTTACATGTTTTGAGGCTTTGTTATTAGGTATATACAGGCTTAAATTATTACTATATTTTCCTGGCAATTTAAATCTTTCCTCATTATGATGTACTCCTCTCTTTTTTGAGTGTTTTTTGCCTTAAAGTTGAATGTTTTTAACCTTAAAGTCTACTTTGATAATAATATACCAGCTGTTCATATGAATGACATGCACAAGCCATCGTAGGGATCATGATGGTTAGTGTTTGCATAATATATCTTTTTTTTCTTTCTTTTAAGTGTATCTTTTATAAAACTTACAGTTTTTTTTCTGATAAACTTTGTCTTTTAGTTGAAAAGTTTAGATCTCATTTATGAAGGGATGTCAAAAAGTTCGTGAAAAAATAATATTGAAAGATAATACAAATCTTCCCATGAACTTTTTAAAGTACCCTCTTATAATCATCAATGTGCTTCTTTTTGGATCTGTTATCTTACTGTTTTTTATTTGATTCAACTGTTCTTTGTTCCTTTCTCTTTCCTATTTTTTTTTCTTTTTGACTGATTGTTTTTAACTGTCATTTTCTACTTCTTAGTAACTTGGTAGTTATGTAATCTTTCACTATTCTCTAAATGATTTCCTTAGAGATTACAACATATACATACTTGAAATACCAGTGTCTAATAGTAAGTTGTATTTTTTACCTTCTTTTTGAGCAGTACATGGATCTTAGAACACTCAAATTTCGTTTTCCCTCTTCCAACTAATATGCCTTTTTTGTTGCGCACATTAACTTATCAGGGCATTATTACTTTGTATACAATCAGTATTCATTAAGGTTTACTCACGTATCCTATTTCTGTTAATGTTGAACTCAAGGCTCTCATCTGGAATTATATTCCATCTGAAAAAGTTCCTATAGTATTTCCACTGGCGAATAATTATCTCATTATTTTTACCTGAAATATCTTTTCTCTGCCTTTTTACTTGAAGGATATTTTCACCGGATATGTTATTCTACGTGTAGTAGCTTCCTGCAGTACTTTCAGGCCATCCTTTACTATCTCATCATCAAGGAGTTAGCTGTCAGTCTTGTCGTTCTATTGAAAAGAAATGATTATTCCTCCTCCTTTAGTTGTTTTGAGTTTTGTTTTCAGCAGTTTTACTGTGAGCCTGTATGTGCATTTCTTTTTACATATGCTCCTTGGTTTTTTTTTTTTTTTTTTTTTTTTAAAGATGACAGGTAAGGGGATCTTAACCCTTGACTTGGTGTTGTCAGCACCATGCTCTCCCAAGTGAGCTAACTAGCCATCCCTATGTAGGGATCCGAATGTGCGGCCTTGTTGTCATCAACACCATACTCTCCCAAGTGAGCCACAGGCCGGCCCTGCTGCTTGGTTTTCATAGCTTTTGATTTTGTGGTCTTCAGTTTTGGAAAATTGTCAGCCATTATTTTGTCAAATATTGCTTCTGCCCCATTCTTTTCTTCTCTTTCTGGCACTCTTAATTATGAGCATGTTAGTCCTTTTCACAGTGTGCTCTATCTCTTATGTTCTTTTTCCTATTTGCCATTCGTTTGTCTTTCTTCAGTCTAGATATTTACTTTGAACTATGTTTGGTTAACTAATTCTTCATTCCGTGACATCTGATTTGCTGTTAAACCATCTTTGAGTTATCATTCTCAGTTTGGTATTTTCAACTCTAGAATTTACATTTAATTTTTTTTTTAAGTCCAGTTCTTTGTTGGAATTTTCAATCATATCTTTTACTACCCTGAGTAATACCAATTTATTAAAGTCTGTCTAGAGTTCCTTCAAGTGTATTTTGATTGTCTCTTGTTTCTGTTGGTTTTCATTCTAGTTCTTTTGCTTGTTTATGTACCTGGTTATTTTGTTTTTGTTATTGGACTAGACATTTTATTTATGAATATTTGTAGAAGTAATTGGAAGTCTAGGACAGTATCTTTCTCCCGAGAGGGTTTGCATTTGCTTATGTCAGTTGTCTTGGCCATTACCAGTCTATTATCACTTCAGTCCAGTTTCAGAGACTGAGGTGATTCAAAGCTGAGTTGCATTTCCCTTGGGACTGTGTCTGGTTTAAGTCTACCTTACTCCTGGATTTGCTGACAGAGGCCTCCATCATATATATCCTGCTGAGTTATTTTTTACTTTAGTGTGTTAACTCTTAAACGTCTTCAAGCACATGTTTTTTTATGTGGCTGTCGTCAGGGAGAATTGGTCTGCCATTTGGAAGCACAATTCTTGTTTGATTCTTACTACGACTTTCTTAGGAGTTATCCTCTCAGAAAAAACATGACTTAGATAAAGGTTAAATAATTTTTTCCAAGGTTGCAAATATGTTAACAGTGCTGGGATTTCAATTCGGATATGTATTCACTGCTTGCTTTCTTTTTACTACGTTATGCCAGTATTTTGAGAATATGAATGATAGGCAACAGCTGCCTGAGGGATCATGAGCCACATTGCACATATCATGCAATACCTATCGTTTGTATTTTCATTGTGGTAAAGTGTGACCAAAAGAGGCTAATAAGTTTATCTCTTATTAAGTACTGAGTTCCTTATTGATAATTAAATCACAGCAAATATCTTGTATATATACAGCCAAATATTTAGAATAGTACTTGAATGGAAAATAAAGCAACATAGAAGATCAGCAGGATGCTATATAATTTTGAAATGTAAAACTGTCGGGGAAATTTATAATGTAGAAATGAAGCAAAAATCACTTGACGTCTAATTCGGTATATTTTGTGTTTACTACTTTCTCAACTTTATATTCCTATTCTTTCGATTTCTGCCATATCCAGAGCCTTTGTTCTAGATGTTTTGTGACAGAATGTGTGCAGATAAGAGGGATTAAGCCTAATATGCAAGAAATACTTGTTAAATTAATAAAGCTGAATGTAGTATTAGTAATTCTCTTCTTACTCATTTATTTTTTTGTGGAATGAACAGAAATGTTCATGTTTTGAATTTCTTCCCCTTTATTTAAAAATTGTCAATAATCTTATCGCTTTCCTTTTAATTTAGGGATAAAGTAATTCCTAACAAAGTGGGGACATATTGCATCCTGTTTGGTTTTATGATGGATAAAGCAAATATTCTCAACAGTGAACAGGTTTGCTTTCTTTCTGTTTATACCACGGTTAGTTCTACATTTTCTCACTTAGTTTAGGAATGAAATGTTTTGTTTAAAAGTGAATTATTGGATGCAAAGTATAAATAATGCCATTCTCAGGAAAATTAGAATATATTTGAATTATGTTCAGTAATTTTACCTTATGCAGAGGTCACTTTTCTATCTCTGTTTATATCAGAGATTCAATTAGTAAGCATTTTAGTGTATGTCATGGTAAAGTTACTAATATCAACACGTGAAAAAGTTTTAATTAGTAACATTTCAGTTATTAGAATTCTGGATAGTGAAGTTCAAGGTAGTTTTAACATATATCATCTCCATTTAATACTGTCTGTGTACCAAATGTTTAAAAATTACCTATGTTTTTAAATGCCTCTAAGTTTGTTCTAGATAGTTATAAACATTCAAAAATTAATCTGACATGCCTTTTATCCTGAATTTTAAAAGTAAATTGATTATTGAGATTACTGGAAATAAATTTTAGAAGGTGACATTTCGTTCATTTGGTATATGCCATCATTATTTTTTCTCTTCCTCTTAAATACTAAAGCATCAGTATGTTGTTCATCAGAATGCTTGTTTTGTTTTGTAAGGTTATAGTTGATGTTCTACCTAATCATCCTGTGAAGTTAGTTCCTGAAATTCAGCCAGCTACCCCAGCTGTTTCTAATGTTCGCTCAGTTGCCAGCAGGACCTTGGTCAGAGATTTATGTCTCAATGTCATGGTAATGTTTATTTTTGTTCCAAAACTACAAAGGATAACAAGAAAAATTCTTTGATTTTGGGGGTGCAAAATGGTTATTATATAGTCAGATTGATTATTAAGTTTAAGGTTATAGGGAAAACTTGTGCAGATGAATTAAATATTTATAAATACCTTTATATTTGAATACAGATGGAGAGTGCATAACACTGTGCATAAAATAAATTCAGATATACTAAAAGTACCAACTCAAAATACAGAAATCTGCCTACCTTTTCTAATAGATCCCTTTACTCCCCTATTTCATGTATGTATTATAAATGTGTGTGAACTATGTCGATTCCTTAATGTCCAATTCCCTGAGGGGACAGAGGAGGTAATTAGGTATTTTTAAGAGATCTGCTCTTATGACTGATCATAGTTAAGGAAGAAAATCAGAGTGTTTCAAGGCTGCTGATTACCCAAAAAGGAAGTAGCAATAGAGCTGCTGGAAATATTAGTAAAAACATGTAAAGCACAGTAGTGGGACTTTACCTTTATGGAAAATTTGGCTGGTAAGACACTTAACTCCTTTCAGTTTATTTTCCTCTTTTAGATGAGTAGTTCTTAACTTCTCTTCCCCAAACATCTTATTAGGGTCAACAGAGTGCCATAGAATTACTGCAGCAGTCTTTGAATCCATGTAAGCACTAAACATGTGTCTGAAGAGTATAGTATATTTCACACATAGGTCTATTGCTTTGCAAATTTATAGAGATGATGTTGAAGTTAGTAAAATAATTTAAAAGCCTTTTAAGTGCATACTATCTTTTTGTTATTAAGCACATTTTCACAGCACAGCAGTAGATGCTAGAAGTACATAAAAAGGTGAAATTTAAAAATGAGAGTCCTTGTAGTTTAGAAAGTTAGGAGGCATTGTATTAGATGGGGCTAGGTCTGTGGTTCTCTTATGGTTTCTAGAACTATCTGCTGCCTGTGGAACACTTAAACTTAGAACTGAATTCTGTGCCTGTATAAGAAGGACCAGAATATCAATGTTTGAGGCTCTGTAAATATGTCATATTTCTGATTTGTACATTCCCTTCTCTGAGTTTACTCTTCTGACCAGTTTTTCTGATTAGTTATTTTCCATTGTTTGTTTTAAGGATGAATATAGCAATCATACTGGAATTGATTTGGTTGGCACTGTAACAGCTACCATTAAAGGTTCTAATGAGGAAGATACTGATACCCCACTCTTTACCGGGAAAGTTAGAACACTTGAATTTCCCTTTGTGAATGGTTCAGCTGAAATCACGGTAAATTTTTATATCTTTTTTAAGATTTCTATTTTTAATATTTTAAACCACTGTATTAAGATACCTGTTCTTTTGTATGTATAGCTATGAAGATGTTCTAATTACAGCAATAAATTGAAAAGTCAGCTGAAATATTTTGTGATTTTGCTCTAAGCTATTACAGGTTGAACTTAGCATCATTATTAGTAGTAGTAAGATCTCTTTTTCCCCTGTGGGAGGATAAATAGTTCTACTGACTTTTTTTTAGCTTTACTGACAATATGATGTTCATGTTTCACTTAAAAGCTGCCATTATGTGGCTAGAAACAGAATTAAAAAAAATAGGCCAGGTAAAATTTATAAAAACAGCTTATTTCTGTTATTCATTTTTTTTTTTTAATGAAAATAGTTTTACTTGTACTAAATACAGAATGCAGGAACCTCCGTAAATAATCATGATATTGTCACCCTTAAGAGGTAATGATGATTAGCAATTTAGTGTATAACCTTCCAGATTTTCTGTATATACACTAATACTGCATGCATATATCCTGTGTATATATGGTTTATATGCATGTTAGGGGGTGTAAAATATCATTAAATTTCATGAATAGAATTATGCTTTTCTAAAAATCTTCTTGTTTAACATATCTTTGATACATTTCTTTATCAGTAAATCAGTCTATATCATTGTATTGATGGCCACAATTTCTATGTTCAGTCCTTAGTGAAAATTTAGCTTCTTTCCAGTTTGTTTTTTATCAACAGTGCTTCCAACAGCTTTCTTCTTTGTATATCCTTTTGCATATGTTACTTATTTTCTTAAGTATTGCTGGAAGCAGAATTGGTTGGAGACAGGGTATGCACATTTTAAGTTTTAGGGTATGGACATTTTAAGTTTTTTGATGATAATTGCTAATTGCTCTTCAGTTTATATAGGTTGAGCATCTCTACTCCAAAATGCTCCAAAATCTGAAACTTTTTGAGTGCTGATGTGATGCTCAAAGGAAATGCTCATTCTCAAGCATTTTGGATAAGGGATACTCAACCTGTATTTCCAACAGAAGTTACGTGTTCATCCTCACATTAGGAGCACGAGATGAGAACAATTTTTAAAATTCTAATCAAATATTCTATTTTGAAAATATTTTTTTTGTTGCTAATAAGGTTGACCGTGTTTTATGTTTTTAATCTTTGTAGGATTGTTTGACTCTTTTTCTTTTGCAATGTTTATCATTTTCTTCTTAGTTATATATTAAAGATATTAATGCTCTTTTGTATGTGAGTACTTTTTCCTGAGTTTGTTTTTTAGATTTTTACTTTGTTTATATGGGGGATTGGTGGTTATATTCATTATATTCTACTGTTCTTATGGCTTTAATCTTTGATTTATCTGGATTTTATTTGGACTCTTTCAAATTCCTTGATTAATTTTTAGGAATCTTTATTGAACAATTCTTCCTGTACCAATAAATTTGAAATGCTACTACCTTTTCTCGTTTTTTTCATTGTTGTCATTGTCTTTGTATCTTCTCCATTGGCTGGTATCGCATTGTTTTGGATGTTTTGTTTTGTTTCAGTGAAAACCTAGGATAAATTTTATTTATTTATTTTTATTGACACATAGTAATTGTACATATTTATGAGTATCACATTGTTTTAATAATATTAGGCTTATAAACCAGAGGTCTGCAGCTGCACCTGGTCTATATCTTGTTGGTTGGCCTGGCAATGATCAATCAATACAACATTTTCATTTTAATTAATTTTCAATATTTAAAATTCTGGAGTTTTTATATAAAGACCTGCATTTCTGGTTTATTTGGGAAAAAACTAAAAATTTTGCAACACTGGACAAGGACTCTCTTATGGCAGCCACATGTGGGGCCTGAACGGTGGCTTCTCCTCTCAGTGCATCTGTTTTCCAGTCAGCTGCAAATCTGTCCCACTTCTTTTCATCTCTTGACAGTGAGGACACGTGTCAGTTGGCTGTCCATAAATGCATAAAGAATGTATTCACACTTGTCCTTTTATTTTTATTACAGTGGGGAGTACATTGAAATTTCCTTGTATCCTAACAAATTAGGTAATGAAAGCCACATGTTGAAAAACAAAGAGGAGTGAGACATGTTTAACATGCAGAGTAGGTTTATGTTGGAAGAATACACCTAGCCCACTTTATCTATTTTATATTTACTTGTTCTGTTTCCTTGGCCCCTCCATAGGCATTTGAAATTTCTAACTCTACTGTGCATTCTTCTGAGGTTAAGGCAGTAACTTAGCTATTCCTCAGCAGTTGTGCATATGAATTTCCTCCTACCAGTAGAGGTCCCTAATAGCTCACTGAATAAGCAGAAAAGTCCTACTCAAGTCCTACTTAGTTCCTACCCTGTGTATTGATTTATATGTGTAGAGCAGGGCTCTATAATCTGATTTTTAACAAGCGAGTGATTTTTATCATTAGGAAAGTTTAGGAAACACTGGCCCAGAACACAACCAGTAATTGTAAGTGTTCCACGTTTGCTTGAAAAGAATATATATTGCTTTATTTACAGTAATTGCTCAGATTTGTTAATTGTTTTATTCAGATTATCTGTATTATTTGTTTGATCTGGAAATTTCTGACAGAGGTGTCTAAGATTCATTCTGATATATATTTGTCCATTTCTTACATGCCAAATTTCGATTTGTAGTTGGATCCAGTTTTGAACTCTTCAGTTCTCATTTTTGTTATTCTGTGTATTCTTCTTTCTTGATAGCTGTGTATCAAACTATAAAACTTTGAGAGAGGAAAGCCTCTTTAAACATGACATAAAGGAAAAAAAAATTAAAGGTAATAAATTGGGGAGAAATGTTGTTCTCTATGTATGTATATACTAGGGTACTTCAAAAAGTTTGTGGAAAAATGGAATGAAAAGGTAATGTGAATCTTTCTGTGAACTTTTTGAAGCCTTCATACATGTAATAGAGGAGTCTTCAGATTAAATATGTTGATCTTTTTTTTTTTTTATTATTATTATTATTATTGGCAGCTAGCTGGTACTGGGATCCAAACCCATGACCTTGGTGTTACCAATACCATGCTCTCCCAAGTGAGCAAACTGGCCAGCCCTGAACGTATTTTTAAAACCTGCTAAAGAACTTCTTGCAAATCAATAAGAAAAAAGATAATCTAGTAGAAAAATAAGTGTGCAAAGAGTATAAGCAGGCAATTAATGGAAGAGAAAGTATAAATGACCAGTAAACGTAAGAAGCCTGACTTCGATATCTCTCAGGATAATGCTAGTTAAAACAATAATAACTGGTTGTTTTTTAATTTCTCTTTTTAGAAAAAAAAAATACGTGATTGATATTAAGTGTTTGCCAGCATCAAGGGAATTGGACACTCTCATACACTGCTGGGGAGAGGATAAATTGATACAGACTTTTTTGAAGGGAAATTGGATACTTTCCTATTAAACTGTTTTAACTAGTCATTATACTTATCGTTATCCATCCTAGAAAACACATTTACAGAGAAGCATTCAGAGATATATTCTTGCTGTATTATAGGTAATTGTTAAAGATTTTTGACCTTAAATATTCATCCCCCAATGAATGTGTAGTTTAGTGTAGTATATCCATACTATGCGTAAATTTTGGAAATGGGTATCAGTACATTTGCGTGAATTCATCAACAAATCAAATAGAGTGCTGAAAGCAAGTTGCTAAAGTATAAGGTGTAAGTAATTTTTTAAGTGCAAGTAATATTTTTTAATGTGTTTATGTATCATGTAAATACATTGACAACAGCTTTCAGAAACTGAACGGGATTGAGAATTGGTTTAATGACTGGCTTGTATTCTAAGAATCATTAGCTATAATTTATAATCTTATTTTGTGGATTGATCTACAAATGTCCTATCGATTTAGATTTATTAAAATTTCACTTCTCTGTTCGTAAATTGTATTGTGGTAGACTAAAAACAAAACAGCTGGTATCTATCATTTTCTGTAGAAGAACTGAAAAAATCACTTAGGATAAAAATTCTTATATTTTTATCATTTACTAGTTATATGCTATGGTCTTTAAGGTAAAGGATATTAAAAGTTTTTTGTGCATTAATGAAGAAAATACAGTTTTTAATAAACACATCTTTAGAACATTTCAGGACCTCTTGTTCTGTCACCTGGGACTGATTGGTGGGTCTGCTTCCATGGTAACAGCTGTAACTTAAACTCAGCATTGGGCTTTGGGCGTTTCTTGGTGATTGTTTTTATAACTTTCATGCACACCATCAGCTGTTTCACACTGCTTCAACCTTAAAGGATAGAATCAAGATTTTGGAGGTCAAGATATAAGTGGTCATTGATATTTCTGGTGTGAAAATGATACTTTTTCTTGTAATTTTTCCATTATATATAATTTCTGCATAAGCTGTTTATTGATAAGATAATTTGGCTTTCAGACTACTACCAAGAGGTAAGAAATTTTATTTTATGTCTTGGCTGGCTAGTGGTAGTGGTGGTGCTAATGGTTTAATGAATCTTAAGGATCAGTCATGCCTTTTGCATTTAAAATTTGCCACTTATATGAAAACAGCATGGTGAGATATGTAACATCTTGAAAATATCTTTTTGAATCTGTTTTTTTTTTTTTTTTTCTAATTTTTTATTTATATAGAGTCTAGTGCTGGCTGAAAATAGTCCTGGAAGGGATAGTACTGAATATTTTATTATATTTGAGCCCCGGCTGTCACCTTTATCAAGAACATTAGAACCATATATCCTACCATTTATGTTTTACAATGGTAAGTTTCTAGGAAAATAGATGATTTACCTCTATTGTTAGTGGTACTTTAGATAACCTTGTTTTGCTTTCCATTAACATGGTGTTTGCTATTTAGTCATGTTATGGCATATTTTGGAAAAGTCAAAACTTTTAAATTAAATTATCTGAATTTTTTTTCCTTAGATGTGAAGAAACAGCAACAAATGGTAGCACTTACCAAAGAAAAGGACCAATTATCTAAGTCTATTATTATGTATAGAAATTTATTTGAAGCCAACAAACAGCTTGTTGATGAAATGAAATGTAAGTCATTTCGTATTCAAAGGCAATAAAAAATTATGCTTTGGGGAATAGTGAGGCAGAAGGTGGAGACAATGAGACACAAACAAGTCTGTTTTCCTGGATTACAAGTAAAATGCAGGAGGGTAGTAATGATGGTTTATGTTATTTGTCATTTGATACTTTTTAAGATGAAGTATTCCTCATTTTAAAAAAATTAGTATCCTGCTTACCTACAAATATTTGAGATTTTCTGATTTTTGGAAATCTGGATTTGTGGGAAATTTAAAGCTTTTTGACAACTTTTGACAGCTCCAGCTTCTGGCAAAAGATATTGGATGATATTGTCACTGAGGGAGTGATGAGTAATTTAGTTTTTAGTTTGGGTCATGGGCTGTATGTATCTTACTTATAACGTTTGCAATATTTCAAACCATGGAGGTATATGGAACAGCACACACTGATACTGAGACATGTAACTTATTAAATTAATCCACAGAATGTTTGCTGTAATTTTTAATAATGTTTGTATACAGTTAAGACAAAGCATTTGCTGAGTTGTGATCTATCATCTCTTCCCTTTTCATTTGTCAGACTTTTTTGCTATGGTTTTTGGCTTTGTGTTAATCACATAATTAAAATTTCGATTAGTTAACCAACAAATATTTATTGCCCTCCTCAAAGTACTCACTTTTATATATTTATATAAGATCAAAGATATAAAGAGTATAATAGGAGCTAAACTGAGTAATGAGATAATCATTTGTAAAGCACTAAAATTTATTTTTATAAA
This sequence comes from Galeopterus variegatus, assembly GCF_000696425.1. Lineage (NCBI taxonomy): Eukaryota > Metazoa > Chordata > Mammalia > Dermoptera > Cynocephalidae > Galeopterus > Galeopterus variegatus. The sequence continues at coordinate 250,139 of NW_007726582.1, forward strand.
GTTTTACTTGGTTCTAAGAACAACCTTATATAATTAGGTAAAATGATGTATAAATATAGTTTTGTGGATTAAGATTAAATAATTTATTCAAGATAACTAGGAGTTTGCAGTATAAACTGCAAACTTAGCTACTTTAATTTTGTTTCTTACTTTTGTATATTAGAATTGAAACTTAAGATTTATAGTTTAATTTTGAATTTCTTAAGTAGCCACCTGTCAATTTTTATTTTAGCATTAAAAGGGAAAAAACAAAAGGAATTGAAAATAAAATGTTTTTCAAAATCTGTATTTTAGGTGCTATCAGAAATTGATGTCTTTTTTGGTTTTGTTTTTCATTCTAGGCCAAGTTGAAGAAGCAAAATTAAAAGAAGCCCACTTGCGCAATGAACTAAAAGCACGTAATATTGACTTTCCTACAAGGCAACAGGTACAGTTTTCAAGTGTATTATGAAAGATTTTTTTTCTACTAAATTCTTGTCTATAAATTTTTTGTTGTGGGGGATGGCTGGTCAGTATGGGGATCTGAACCCTTGACCTTGATGTTACAACATCATGCTCTAACTCACTGAACTAACCAGCCAGGTCCTAGTCTATACGTTTTTTTTTGTTTACCATACATGTTTTATTAGGAATGCTGTGGGCACTATTGTTTTGGGGTACAAAGACATATATAGCCTATTCACTTACTAGACATTAAAAGGGGCTAACAAAATGATACGGTGCTGTTTTCAAAGAAATAGCAATTTGTATTTTTTTTTTTTTAAAAAAAAGATGACCGGTAAGGGGATCTTAACCCTTGGCTTGGTGTTGTCAGCACCACGCTCAGCCAGTGAGCGAACCAGCCATCCCTATATAGGATCCGAACCCATTGCCTTGGTGTTATTAGCTCCACACTCTCCCGAGTGGCCTGCAATTTGTATTTTTAATGCAATGACACCAATAAATGTAATTAATGATACCCCAACTTGAGTACTGCATTGAAGAAGGCTGCATCAGTGATAACCAGTATACATAGTGGTAAACAAAATAAGAGAAAGTAACAAAAAACATAGATTTTTTTTTTTTAGAACTTATATTCTTTTTCAAAGGGAAGTCCTATTATAGGTAGTATATTTCTTAACTAAAATAAAAAAACATTCAGTGAGATGGGAGTATTATTTTACTATAATCAGTTTTTAAAAATAATGCCTGCTTATTAACTGTGTTCTTGAGTTATCCAAATCATTGATTTTTCTCTGCTGTCATTATGGGCTGCTTGGTACAAGAGTAATTGGCCTATAGTTAACTTTTCTTTATACATTACAGATGCCACATATTGAAGCACTTTTGAAAAGAAAGATATCTGAACAGGAAGAACTAAAGAAGAAACCTAGAAGATCATGTACTCTTCCAAACTATACTAAAGGCAGTGGAGATGTTTTGGGAAAGGTTTGTGTTTAAGCCTTTTAAGAGTTAGTACGTTTATTATCTTGTTTTGTTTTGTTTAAAATGTGTTGTCTAAAAGTGATATAATAAAACTGTCAGTTTCTTTGCAATTCTTTATTTTTCCCAACAAATTTGTTAATGGGGATTTGACAGTTTGAAACTGAACTTCGTGATTATTATTTCTATTGAGGGTTATGGCAGAAGTTGTTAACTTGTTTTAGTTCAAGGCTTGTTGTCTAGAGATGCTTTTATGTCATATGGCGCTTTTTTTTTGTCTTTTTCGTGACCGGTAAGGGGATTGCAACCCTCGCCTTGGTGTCACCTGCACTGCGCTCAGCCAGTGAGTGCACCGGCCAGTCCTTTATAGGATCTGAACCCGTGGCGGAAGCGCCGCTGCGCTCCCAGCGCTGCACTCTCCCGAGTGCGCCATGGGGCCGGCCCTGTCATATGGCTTTGTAAGTAGCCAAGACAAAGCTTTGCCGGTGACTGAAACTTGAGAGACAGCAGAAAGGAGAGAAATATCAGAATTCTTTGTAGTTCTGTATCTAATGTTGTTAAGAGAGTGAATTCTGGGATGCTGGTAGAACTTAAGAAAAAAAAATAACAAAACTTTCTACACATTTGCTGCCAAGGGAAAGAAAGCATTTTTCCTTCTTTTCTGTTTTCCTTTCCTTCTGGTTTTGCCTTGTGTCAAATGAGTTGTATTTTCAGTTTTATCCTACCATTATTCAATCATGAGCCTTCTATTTTATGTTTTTCTGGATTAGTATTTCTTTTTCTATTAGTAAGTTCCTTAGCTAAGTTTCAGTTCTTCTCCCTACATCTTTTATCATCTGCATTTTTCCTAATACCTTCAGCTTTTAATAGTGTTAAAGTTTGTGGTATATGTACCTGTGTTTTACCTGTTAAACATTTCCATTTCATATGCATCTTGGTTTATTGCTTTTAACCCTGTTTTAAAATTAAGGAAACTGAAACTGAGGTATAGAGAGATTAAATAATTTGCTCAAGTTTGCACTGGTAGCAAATGGTAGAGCCGTGAATCAAACCCAGGTAGGGTGACTCCAGAGTCTGTGCTTCTTATTTCTTATGTACATCATTTTACTTTCACAACCCCTGCGTGACCTATTTGTAGTATTTCTTGTGTATACATGAGGAAATTGACATTCAGGGAACTTTATAGCTTGTTTAAATATAATTAGAGGCAGAGTTTAGACATGAACCACAGTCTCTCTGACTCCAGAGTCCATGGTAGTTTCCTTATTTCCTGTTCCCTAACTTCAGAAGTGAACTAGACTCTGAGAATAGGCGGTAATGTGTAGTTTTTATGACCCAACTGTGTCACATTATTACCCAAACCCCAAATCTGCACATTGAAAAATTAAGAGTGTAAATTCATAAATTGGAAAACAAGATACTAATATATAATGTTTTGAAATGTTAGTCCTTAGAATCAATTTATAGTAAGAAGCAGTCCTGTGATTCTTAGCATATAGATACTTGTAGATAGTCTAGTTTCTACATTTCAATGGCTCATACAGTACAGAACATTTACTCAGTATGTAAGATTTTTACCAATGTATAAAATAAATTTTAGCAGAAGAAATATATTTTAAAGCCCCCTGTTTAAGTATTTCTCATTACATGTCTTGAAAATCTGAGAAAAATCTTTGAAATTGCATTTTACATAGTTTATTCTCTGTCCCCTCAGAAGTACAGACCCTACCCTAGCCAGTAAAGAAAACTTCCTAATCCCTCCAGATCATCCTTAATCTTTTTCCTTGCTTTCTTTAAAAAATTCTTCTGGTGCTCGCTTTTGGCAGCATATATACTAAAATTGGAATGATATAGAGAAGATTAGCATGGCCCCTGCACAAGGATGACACGCAAATTCATGAAGTATTCTATATTGAAAAAAAAAATTGTTGCATTTATCCTGAAACTAGAGTAATTAATCATGGAAATACAGTATGAAATGGGAGATTCTCCCCCAAACCTTACAATGTATTTTATTTTAAAATCATGAACTTGGGATATTTTAAAAAACATTAACTTGGGATATTTTAGTCTTCCTCCTCAATTCCAAATATCTTGAAATCCCTTCCCTAAATGAGGAAAGATTAGTAGCTGTTTTAAGAATTTTTTTTATTCAATTAAATTTATTCTAGGCTCAAAAGAAATATTCTTATAAGCAGCAGAAACAATTCCTATTTGTGGCATTTAGATTTGTTTTCTGAAAGAAATACTATAGTATTGGAATAACATATCTATTTAGAAGAATAATAACTGTAATTACATTGATGTTTAGTTGAACATTAAAATTGCATTATTTTATATGTATATTAATGAAACATAATTTATGATTATTTTATTGTTCAGACACATCCCAATTATAGAGATACTAAAATGTGAAAATATGTTTTTAATTAGCTGTTAAAATTTCTAATATTTTTACTTGCTCATTTGCAAATTTATTGGAGTTTAATCTGTGGAACAATTATTTCAAATTGCAACAATAGCATAGACAGTTTAATATATCCAAGGTTATAAGTTTTTACAACTTGAGAATTTCTTTTTAATTCATATGTTTAAGAAAAGTGTTTTTGCTATTCAGACAGGGCTTTTAAAATATTTAACATCGTTTTTATATATTTAATTTTTTTACTTTATTTTAATGGGTTGTAGATTGCACATCTAGCACAAATTGAAGATGATAGAGCTGCAATGGTTATTTCTTGGCATCTGGCGAGTGACATGGACTGTGTAGTCACCCTAACCACTGATGCTGCACGTCGTATCTATGATGAAACACAAGGTCGTCAGCAGGTGTTGCCCCTTGATTCTATTTATAGGAAGACTCTTCCAGATTGGAAAAGGTTAGAAAAAAGTAAAAGTAATGATTTTTTAGAACATATTTTCGGTTTTTATGAAAGCTCTGAATTTAAAAATGATTTCTTTGGAAGTTAATTTAAAGCAAACTGAGAAGTGATCAAATTATCTACATTATTTTTGTCTTCATCACATATGAGCCTACTTCATTAATATCAGTATTGCAGTATATTTGATCTCATGTGCTGGCTATGTTTTATTTACCAATTAAATATATTTTGTGTATGTGATACATAACACAAGTACATTCACACACAAGCCCAAAGCAAATCTTTGGCCTTTGTAACAGGAAGGAGGGAAAGAAATTATTACAAATAACAGACTATGGAACACGTTTATTTGGAGTCAGGCTAGAGATACATATCTTTTGTCCTGTTTATGTCCTGTGAAAATAAGTCATCATTTAGGTAGAGAGAGTGTGTTGGTATGGTCACTAACTATGTGGGAAGGAAAGATCGTGACACCCCAATCAACCACCATCTCTGAAGTTCTCTTGTTATATATATAGGCTTCAATTGGTCTTTCTACTGTATGAGACAGACAGGAAACCAGAATACTTAGAGCTGACCCCTCTCATGTGTCTCAGTCTTGGGATTTGTCCATTCCCTTTTCCATTCTATAGTCACTCTCCACATGAGACACTTATATCATTGGCATCCTTATTTGGGGCCAGCTTTAGAGGCTGCTTTTCTCCTTTCCTTGTCAATCTAAACTACAGTTAGTTGATGTTATTAATACAAACCAAGTGAGGATAGTAGCACAGGTAAAACCAAACAGATATTTTTATATAGTAAATATTGTTTTTATTGCTAAGGACATAATAGCTCATTATTTCAGAGTATTATTTGTGGTGGATGGGAAGTCGATTGCAGGATCAAAATATGTAATAATATTTATATATTTTATATTATGTTTTTAAAATTAAAAAGTTATGTGTGCTTTGTTCAATACCTTTAAAAAATTTTTTATCATTTAGACCTCTACCTCATTTCCGAAATGGAAAATCGTATTTTAAACCAATTGGAGATCCAGTCTTTGCCAGAGATTTGTTAACGTTTCCAGATAATATAGAACATTGTGAAACAGGTAAAGGACATTATGGTGGCTTTATTTTCGACAGATGTTACATTTGTCATACAGATCTATAAATTACTGGTTATGAAAATTTATGTCCTTAGCTTCATAAGTGATAGTTTTATTAATATTTAATTCTATTACTTTTTCCTGTTAGAGGAAAGTTGAGTAAAATTGTAACGAATGTTAACATTCTATCAAAGAAAGATTTGCAGTTGTCCATTATATTTTAATATGACCAAAGAAAATATTATAATTTTCAAAATTCACTTATTAACTTTTTTAGTATTTGGTATGCTGTTAGGAGACACCATTATTTTGGATAATCTGGATGCAGCCAATCATTATAGAAAAGAGGTATGTATTTGATTTCTTTTTTAAATTTGTAGCTCTAATTTTAATGTGTGGTTTTACAATTTAATATATTTGAGCCGTGTATGGAAATCATCCCATTTGATGATATATATACAAATGACTAAGTAGCCTTATCAAAACCAATTTAAATCCTTCAAATTGATAAGCAACATAAAACTGGGCAAAATATATGAATGAATGTGTCAAGATGCAAATTAAAATGAGACATGTTTTGAGGTTATGGAATTGTCTGGGACTCAAAACAGTATCTGTTATTGGTGACAGTGTTGGAAAAAGAGTACTTTCAGATGGTAGAAGTGCAGTTTGGTATAGCCCTTTTGTATTAGTTTGCTCGGGCTGCCATAACAAGTACCACAGACTGGGTGGTATTATCTCACAGTTTTAAAAGCTGGAAATCCAGTTTCAACAAGGGTTGGTTTCTTCTGAGGACTATAAATGAAGGATCTGTTCTAGGTCTCTCTCTCTGCCTATGTAGATGGGTATTCTCTCCGTGTGTCTCTTCACCTCTGTACATGACTATGTCCAAATTTCTCCCTTGTTGTAAGGAACACTAGTCATACTACATTAGGGCCCATCCCCAATGATCTCATTTTGACTAGGTTACCTCTCTAAAGACTCTATCTCCAAATAAAGTCACATTCTTAGGTACTGGGGGTTAGGATTTCAACATATAGATTTGGAGGGAACACAATTTTAGCCCATAGCACCTTTGGAGGGCAGTTTAGCAATATAAGTGCTTCAGTTATTTATTGATACATAACAAACACTTTAGAAGTTAGTGGCTTTAAGCAACAACAGTATATTCTCATCTCTGTGGGTTTCTCCAATTGTGTTAGCTAGGTGCAGTGTTGGCTAGTTGCACTGGGTTGGTGAAAGCTCCAAAATACCTTACTCACATAGCTGGCAGTTGGTGCTGGTTGCCATCTGGCAAGTCAGCTGACTTGGCCAGATGCTCAGTTTGATATATCTTCTGGGGTTATTACCACCCACTAGTGTGAGATAGGAGAGGATAATGCCATTAATAGTTTTAGAAGCCCTTTTGTTTAGCTAAGAAGATCTAAGAGGGCAGTGCCTTAAATCTTTCTGAAGTCCTTACAAAGGGACATCTTTGACTTGGTTTTGACCCTGAGGCCACATATTACTGGCCCTGAAACTGACCATACAAAAGCATTTTATTGGTCGAACATGTTGCGGATGCAAAATAGTTTTATTTTCCATTCCATCAAGTACTGGGTTGGAAATATTCTCTTGAAATTATTTTTGAGAATGATTTAGTTCCTACTTTGTCTCCCACTCATATCGACAAGTTGATACTGGTGGCTGGCTACACACTCAGTTGGGGATGTAGGCTAGCAGCCTTGAATTTCTCCATGTGGGCCTTTGCCCTGTGGAGAAGCATGCCATCTGGGTTCTAAGAAGGGGTGTTGCAGGCAGTGAAGGCAGAAGCTCTTAAGTCCCAGCCTCAGTAAGTACATAGCCACATAAAGCTGCAAAAGATTTGCAACTATCTTTAAACTTTTACAAGGTATTAAAATAATTTGCCTTACAGTTAAGGAGCAATAATAAATGCATCTTCTTATGTTGAGGAAAGCTAAATTAGTGAGATTATTAGAAATTATATAGTTAATTGGGGAACAGTATTTGGCATCTTCATGAGTGTTTCCTTGTGCACCTAATAATAGCTATAATATACTGTACCAGGAAGTGGTTGTGGATGGGAGGGCAACTATATTCTGGTGGTGATTAACATTTTTATATGTCCTGAATTATGGGATAGAAACCATACCTATTAAATGTTATTATGATAACATGGAATCTGGAGAAGATGAAAAGCTTACCAGTGAGGATAGAATTAACAAATAGGATAGTAACTGGAAGATTCTAACTAGTTTGATCAGATATTTGGACATTTACTATGTATGTGACACTGGTGTGCTGTCAAATGTTGAACAGCTAGTTCTCTATGGAGGGGCATGGAGTCCCTGATCTGTAGCTTTTGCCAGTTTCCATGGAGTGAGTATTTGTATTGCGGCCCATTTCCAGATGCTTATATAAAGTCATTGAATGTAGAGTTGAGTAGAGCCAGCTCCAGCATACCACTAGGCAAAGTGCACTTACAGTCATACAGAGATTAACTAGACAAATCAGATGGCTGTAGGAAACTTTAATGTAGGAATTGGCAAGAAAGAAAGGACTCTTAGTGGAGATGAGAACCTAGAGAGAGAAACAGAACACTAAAACCAGATTTTTGCCTTGAGAATATTTGCCAAACTAATTGAACTTGAGCATCAGTTTTTACTCCCTTGAGGGGCTCAGAGGGTAGGAGACAAAATCCAAGTCTCTAACCAACATAGGGAATTTGAGCTAACTTAGTGTAAGGGCGAAATAAGGAATAAACCTGTCACTTCCATCTCAACTCCAACTGCTTCTGTGGATAGCCAGAAAGTTGCCTTTTTTGAACCTTGGCACTAAGTAGAAAATAAACATTTTCCTAGAGAATTCATCAGCATAAACAAATTTGTTGCAGCCTGCATTCATACTACTCAGATGTTCTGAAAAATCTCAAGGTGTAGCACATGGTTTCATATGGTGCTGGACCGATAATGTCCTTAGATTCTTTCTGGAGGAATTCACCTTTATCTTAGAACTGAAATAATTTTCATATTGAAAATGAGAGCAAATATTTTAAAAGTGTGATTAATATAGTTCAAGAAATGAAAGTGCTAAAAAAGAGAAAAGAGCAAGTGAACTTGAAAACAAGCAGAGCTTCTAAAAATAAAAGATATAATAGAGGTTAGATACTAACTGGGCAGGTTTAACAGCTTAAAAGAGAATGAGTGAATTGGAAGGTGGGCCAGAAGAATTATCCATACTGCAACCTAGAGACAGTGGAAAGACATGGAATTGTGGGAGAAAGAGGCTGAAGAGACATGGAGGTATGATAGAATGAGAAAATCTAAAGTCTATCAGAGTGCCAAGAGGAGAGAAAAGGAGCAAAGACAATGTTTGAAGAACCAAGAATAAAAACTTTTCAGGACTGATGAAAGATACCAATTCTGTGTTCTGAAAAAAAAAATTATAGAGCATATGTGACAAAAACAGGTGCAGTGTTTATTGATAAAGCACATAATGGTTTCCTTGCTCCCAAATTTTTGAATGTAACTCCACCAATTAAATATTGTTTTAAAGCTTTGCTGAGAAAAGGTGCTTATGACATCCATTGGTAACATTATTAGGTTTCAGTATTCTGTTTTTTCCCAATTTTATTTATATTTATTTTTGTGAGGTAAAGTATGTTGTTTCAATACATGCATGTACTGCAAAATGATTTACTTAGGGTGGATAGCATAGTTTTGTCCCCGTTAGTTTACCCCTAGTCTTCCCTCCCACCCCTCCTAGCCTCTGGTAACCATTATTCTGCTCTCTACTTTTTTCTTCTTTTCTTTTTTTTTGAACACACAGAGATTAACATCCTTATTCCAAAAAGAACTCTTAAAAGTAAATTAGAAAAATCTAAACAGAAATTTGGTGAAGGACATGAACAGATAAGTCACACACCCCAAAGAAACACATGTGGTTAATAGGTACATTCTAAGATCTGGTTGCGGGCAGGTGGTGGGGCTGGCCTGACCCCCATCTCAGGAACCCCAGGCGTTGGGCTGGCTCCCTTGCTGGCCTGGATGTTCAGTAGTCTTTGTTATTGTTCTCTTTTGAAATTCTTCATCCCATTTATACAGTTTCAACTTCTTGTTAATTCCACCCCTTGCTAGTCCCTACAGCACCCCTCTGGATAAGTACTGCCCAGAGTTGTAGTGCTGTTGTTCATTCACTGAATTCGCAGAAACTGTTGTGACCTTTTTTTGTCCTAATGGTGTACTTCATGAAGTAGAATCATGTGATGGAGGGAGAATTGAAAAACTGTGCATGAGGGCCGAGCCCGTGGCGCACTCAGGAGAGTGCAGCCCTGGGAGCACAGGAGCACTCCTGCTGCAGGTTCGGATCCTATATAGGGATGACCGGTGCACTCCCTGGCTGAGCGCCGTGCGGCCGGTCTCAAAAAGGACCAGCCCTGGGAGCACAGGAGCACTCCTGCTGCAGGTTCGGATCCTATATAGGGATGACCGGTGTACTCCCTGGCTGAGCGCCGTGCGGCCGGTCTCAAAAAGGACAAAAAAAAGAGAAAAACTGTACATGAAAGTAATATTCCCAGAATTGTTACAAAAGGGAAACCAAAGTGTTCTTTCTACCAGAGGCTTATAACTATTTTCCCACATATTGTCAGTCTGTTAATAAGAGAATAGATAAATCTGTAAATTTGAGTGTTTGTTATTTAAGATGGTATTTAAATACTTAAAAACATTGTCTGAATCCTGATAAGTGAAAAACATGGGAATCCAATTTGTATTTTTAATGTTCACCTTTAGAAAACATGTAAATCCAAATTAAAACTAAGAAATTAAGTTATGATTATTGCTTTTACCAAAACAAATAATTTTTGAACTTGTAAATATTGACTTCACCAAAGAATTTACCACAAGATTTCTTCAATTAGTCGTCTCACTGCATTTATATTTTTAAAAAACTACAATTCAGATACATTTCAAAACTGATGACAGATACCAATTCTGAATTGCCTTGTGGAGAAGCATGGCATCAGAGACTGTGTAAGGCCCAGTATTAAATTGGATTAGGTATTTGTACATGTTGTTAAATTATAATGTTACGCAATCATTTTTTTTTTCCTTTTTGTCTTTTTTCGTGACCGGCAACGGATCGCAACCCTCAGTGTCGCGCCCGCACCTCGCTCAGCCAGTGAGCGGCCGGTCTGTATGTGGGATCCGAACTCTCAGCGGGAGCGCCACCGCGCTCCCAAGCGGCGCACTGTAGCAGTGCGCCACCGGGCCGGCCCGCAATCATTTTTTAATGTATGTAGTCTCTTTCTTTGTGTGGATCTGCCATAATTTATTTATCTAATTTATTGAGACTTGTAAGTTTACTGTTTTTCATTATCAAAACAATGTTTTAGTGCACACTGCTCTAATTTGTGGTTATTTTTTCAGATTAAATTGTTAGTAGAATTGCTGGGTCATGCAAAATATTGAATTGTTTAATACTTGTCACATTTCCTTTGAGAAGCGTTGCCCTAGAGCAGATGAATACAAGAAGGTCCTTTCTCTAAAGCTCCCCCAACATTGTATGTGTGTTTTAGCATTTTCAGTAGTGAAAATGTCTCATTTGAATTCCACTTTTCTGGCTACCAGTGAAGTTTACCTTTTAATTTTTTATATTTCCTGGACCTTTATTGCAAAAACATTCTTACAGATTATGAAATACCAAACCCAGTGTTTTTCTTTTATTCTGAGTTCTCTGAAGAATATAATTCTTGACTAACCCTTCGTCCTTCCCTTTTTATGACTTCAGCTTTTCTACATGCTTCTAGTTTCTCCAACTCTCACATTACTAGCTCTTTTTCTTCCCGTAGCTGAGATCACAGTATTGGCCTTGAAGATTCAGCTCTGTGCTTTTCAGTCTGTATTTTCTTCAGTGTAATACTCTCATTTTGCTATCTTTTGGTCATCTGAAAAACTCATATCTAACAGAGGAAACTGAGCTGGTGATGCTGCCCTGATACTTAATACCACAGGTTTCAGAAGCATGGAGCTTTCTGGCTTGTCCTGTCTTCCTTCCTCTTATCAATCAAGCCATCAGTTTCACTTTTTTCCATTTGCATCGAAACTATTCTAGCTTAGGCTAACAGTTGAAAAGTAGTCTAATTCATCTCCCTGCCTCTAGATTCCCCCCCCCCAGTTCATCTTAATACATCACTAGCTTATTAATTTTGTGAAAATACTACCATGATCATACTCTTTCTAATCTCAGAAGCCTTAAATGATTTTTTCCTTTCCTAGAGTAATTGAAATAAGATGCTAACTAATTAACATCCATTTACTTACAAATAGGTTGTTAAAATTACACACTGTCCTACACTACTGACCAGAGATGGAGATCGAATTCGAAGTAATGGAAAGTTTGGAGGCCTTCAGAATAAAGCTCCTCCAATGGATAAACTTCGGGGAATGGTATTTGGAGCTCCAGTACCAAAACAATGCCTGATGTTAGGGGAACAAATAGGTAAGTTGAATAAGTACTTAAGATCAAAATAGAAATTGCTATTTAATTTTTTATTTAATGGCCTGTTTATTGAGATTTCTTTCTTTCTTTCTTTAAAGATGACTGGTAAGGGGATCTTAACTCTTGACTTGGTGTCGTCAGCACCACAGTCTCCCAAGTGAGCTTAATCGACCATATCTATATAGGGATCTGAACCCATGGCCTTGGTGTTATCAGCACCACGCTCTCCCAAGTGAGCCTCGGGCCGGCCCTTTAATTGAGATTTCTAACATGAAAAATTAACTGGTAACAAATATAAATAAAGTAAGATGTTTTTGTTCCATACTTTCAGCTTTCTTATATCACATGGTTTAGTTATATAGATGGTTTTTTCCCCTCATATTTTCATTCTTATTATCTTGAAATAAAATGCTGTCCTCTTTGAATGTCAGTATTTTGTCAGGTAATCATAATACTTATTTTTGTCTTGAAAATCATAATTATTTAGGATACAATTCAGAATTTTTAAAAAGTACATGACAGGAGCTGTCTGGTTGGCTCAGCTCGTGAGACTGTGGTGTTGTAACACCAAGGTCAAGGGTTCAGATCCCTATACTGGCCAACCACCAAAAAAAGAATAAAAAGAAAAACAAACAAACAAAAAATATGACGTCATCTGCCACCCCCATTTTCCCTTCTGCAGGCTGTGTCTTCTCGCTTCTCGTCAGCCAGTATAATTGTCTCTATGTCCTCCATGCTCTGAAGTGCATATACTTAACAGGAAGTCCCCTCCAAGTCATTACTTTAGAGCCTATATGCTGTCCAGAATTCTCTTTTTCAAATCTGAAATTTTTATCCATTAAGCAATGGATAAAAGCAACTTCCCATTCCCTGGCAACTGTCATTCTACTTTCTGTCTCCATGAATTTTACTGTTCTTGATAACTGCATATAAATGGAGTCGTATAGTATTTGTCCTTTAGTGACTGGCCAATTTCACTTAACATAATGTCTTCAGGGTTCATCCATGTTGTAGCAGTGTCAGAATTTCCTTCCTTTGTAAGGCTGAATAATATTCCATTATTGCCACATTTTGTTGATTACTTTTTTGTTTGTTTTGGCTGGCCAGTTTGGGGCTCCAAACCCATGACCTTGGTGTTGCAAGGCTGAGCTCTAACCAGTTGAGCTAACTGGCAGCCCAGTTGTTTACTTTTATTAACGTATAATACACTTAACACGCAGCTTGATAAATTTTCACAAAATGAACATTGCACCTGTATTCAGGAATAGAACGTTATCAGCATCACAGCAGACTTCTCATTTCCTCTTGTAGTCACTGCCCAACACCCCACCCCCAATGGGTTATAACTTTCTTGACTTAGAACAGCATAGCTTAGTTTTGCACATTTTTTACTTTCCATAAATTGAATCTTGCAATGCATATGTTTTCATTTAACACTATGTATGTAGTTGTAGTTAATTTCATTGCAGAGTAGTATTCCATAGTGTAAATGCATCACAATTTCTTTATTCTACTATTGAGAAATTTGGGCAGCTTCTAGTTTGGGGTTATTATTTCAGCCACAGCAAATTTTAAAGCAATAGTTGGGAAAGATGGTGGGAAGAGGGTGGCTGGTTAGCTCAGTTGGTTAGAGCATACCACCATCTTTCTCAACTATTTCTGTTTGTGATAAATCTTTTCTGCAGGCAATGAGTGAACATCTAAAGAAAATGATAAGAAATCAGAGAAAACAATTTAATCAGGGGCAGTGAATCAGTGTGTAAAAAGCCTCAACTCTAATCACTGTAGCACTGCATTTTATGGCAGTGGTCCCCAGAACCAACAAGAATTACCTGTGTAACTTTAAAAATACACTGGTGCCATATTTGCAGAATTTCCAGGAATTTACCTGGGCATCTAAATGTCAATATAGCAGTAAGGCAATATCTACAGATCTTTGAGAAAAAAAGATTGTAGTTAAAGATTTCTGTGTCCTACTGACTTGTTGTATATGTAAGGTTAAAGATAATATAAGGGGCCGAGCCCATGGCGCACTCGGGAGAGTGCGGCGCTGGGAGCGTGGCAGTGCTCCCGCCGCTGGTTCAGATCCTATATAGGGATGGCCGGCGCTCACTGGCTGAGCGCGGTGCGGCCAGTCTCAAAAAAGGACAAAAATAAATAAATAAATAAAAGATAATATAAGGATTTTAAAAATATAAGTTACTTTTCTTCTTGATAAATTTCTTCAAAAATATACTCCCATGCACAGACTAATAATTCAACAATAACAACTCAAATCAAATGAAACCATTTAAGATTACTAATATATATATATAAGGTACTTTTGGTGCCACCATCCCTGACAACTTTAAGACAAACAAAAATATATTGGAAGGAAACTGGAAGAAATCACAGATTCAAAGGAGACTGGCAACAGCCAAGACAAAAAACAAGGACAATTCTGGGACAGTCAGTAGCCTTGAGTTTCACACACCTTCACTCTGGAGCACATCTTCTTTTTTTTTTCATGACCGGTAATGGGATCTCAACCCTCGGTGTCGCGCCCGTACCACGACCGGCAACGGGATCGCAACCCTCGGTGTCGCTCCCGCACCGCGCTCAACCAGTAAGCGGACTGGTCTCTATATGGGATCCGAACCCTCGGCGGGAGCGCTGCCACACTCCCAAGTGCCACACTCTACCGAGTGCACCACCGGGCCGGCCCTGGAGCACATCTTCTAATGAAACTCAGGTCTCACCACTCCTAGGAGAGAGCGGTTCCCTCTTAAATCAGCCAGGCCTAGTAAGGATCGAATAGAACAGCTTTGGAGAACCTCCCTCCTGTGTATCATGGGATTGTTCTCAGAGCAAAAGCAATTTTGGGCTACACCACCACCACAAAATTAAAAATTAAAAGCTGAGTGTCTTCTAAATTATTTGATTACACATTGTCTTGCATTATAGTATTTAGTATGAGATAAGAGCAAATAAAATAAGAGCATAAGACAGAAGAAAAAAATGACTGGATAGTTGCATATTATAAAATAACTAGACACAAGACCTTGAATAGCATGTAAATACATTAAACTTCATTGTGAGGGAAAGACACTCTGGTTTAAAAATCTAGTCTAAGGATATTAAAAAATGGCTATAATTTATTGAGTGCTTAGTATGTGCTAGGAAGGATATTAAAGTTAGATATTTCTCCTATCCGGGGAGTAAGGAGAAGCTTGTGGAAATTTAAATAGCATACACAAAACCACATAGTAAACTATAGAACAGAAATCAAACCCAGAACCATCTGTATCTAAAGCTTATGCCTTTTCATAATACAGCTTTATGTTGTACAAGAAATCCCTTTCTACAAAATACAAGGCAAAAATTAAAAAATTAAGAGATAATGTAAACATTAAATAGAAGAATCCAGAAGCAGCAGTACTAGTACCAAAGTTAACTTTAAGACAAAGTCACTAAAAAGGACAAAGATAAATTTAGTTTGATAAAAGATGCATTTCATACTAGAGTTGCAAAAGTTATAAACATGATGTAATAAATTATAGGATCAAAATTCTTAAAGCAAAAAGTAAAACTGTTAGTACAGAGACAGAAACATTGTTATGAGATACCATTAATCCATGATAGGTCATTAGTCCAAAAACAAGGACTTTCTACCTAATAAAGTTTTGTAATACCAGTACCTCCTTAGGTATTTATAGAATATGTCAAAGACATTGGCCGTAATTTCAGGCTGGCTGGTTAGCTCAGTTGGTTAGATCTCAGCCTTATAACACCCAGGGCCTGGATTTGGATCCCTAGTACCTGCCAGCTGCCAAAAAAAAAAAAGAAATTGGTGATAATTTCAGCTGATCAAGTTGCTACTCACCTACAACATAAATTCTAGAAGGCAAATTTTACTTAGGATACATTTTTTAACATAACGTAGTAGAACTAAAAAATAATAACTCAATCTTTTCATCCCAAAGTGACTCTAAATAGTGGACATTTAGAAACAACTATTTTGTTTTAAAAAGAAAAAGTTTAAATAAAGAAAGCAAGAACATTACAAATTAGACTTAAAAGACATAGAGACAGCTGAGATCAAATGCAAATCTGCAAGCTTAATGCTTATATTATTAAATGAGAAAGAAATAATCATTGAACTCAAATGATAGGAAAAAATACATCAAAAGAAACAAAAACAACCAAATAGGAGAAAAAGGAAATCCTTCTATTGAATATATCATTTCTAAAGATGGTTTAGGGATAAAAACAAATATAAAAGGAGAAATGGCTTGGTCTGTATAACTTCAGACATAGATATTTCTTAGGTTTCTATAATATATTTAGAATCTCTAAATAGAATGGGCTAAATTATAGACAGCAAATGAACAAGATTGATTTAAATAAGGCAGAAAAGTTGTATAGAACATTACCTGAGAAAGTGTTCAAAAAGTTAATTCCATCCGATAGGTTTTTTAGATGTGTATTTAAAATTTTAAATATAAATTATTGCAGAATATAGATAAACATGGAGACTACCCAGGTCATCTTATGAAACTAGTGACAAACCTGTTTCCAGAAATAGCACAGAACAGGAAAACATATATGAGTATACGGCTCTTCAACTGTGATCAGAAAGTTCTTAACACCATTTAGTAGAAATAAAATTAACTTTAAAAGGAAGAAAGTTTATTTTAATGTTCCCTTTAATGGTTTTGCTCCACATATGTGTGTGACTTGCTTCTTTTCTTTCCAGTTCTCGGTTCTGTACTTGAGTGTCACCACACCTTCATAGAGAACTTGGGAAGGAGAAGGCGTTTTTTTTAAAATTTAAATACATAGAAGCAATAGAAGATGTGAGAAAAGAAAATATTGTGTATATATATATATATATATATATATATATATTTAAAGTTTATTTAAAATTTTAGAACACCATAAACCGTAAAGAAAATGGAAAGGCACTTGACAAACTGAGGACAAATTGCAACATATGGTAGACAAAGGCATTATAACATTACTATTAAAGCAATCTTTAAAAATCAAGAAAAAGACGAAGACTAATAGAAAAAAGAGTAGATGACATGAACAGGCAATTTTCAATAGAATAGTAATAGGTAGTATTTGAAGGCTTACTATGTAGCTGGATACTTTGTCACTTGAATGATCTCATTTACTGCTATTACTTTCATTTTACAGATTACAATGTTGAGGCTCAAAAAGTTTAGATAACTTTCCCGTGTTCAGAATAGTGTATGTATTTGTTTGCACATTGAAAGAAAGAGTAGAAAAAAAGATGTTTTTCTTTAATTCTGGGTAATGCAATTGAGATAATTTTCATCTCCATTATACTTTTCTATATATTTTTCCAGATCTGCCTCAATGAGCAGTGTGTGTCACCTGTACAAGCAAAAAAATTTACTAATTGTTTTTAATATTCATGTTCTTTGAATAATTGATTTCTAGGAAACATGCCTAAACAAGCAATCCTAAGTATAGCAAGGCATCTTTTTACTCAGAAGAATATTACAGACTTGTTTTTAAGCAAAACATCAGAAATGTTAAATGCTTTAATTGAATTTATAATCTGAATAATGTCTATGACAGGGTTAAATGGAAAGTAAATAAAAAATGTAGATATCACATATGTTAAATATTAAACCTGAAAAACAAAAACAAAGCTTAGGGTTTGGATCCCTGTACTGGCCAGTTGCCCAAAAAATAGAATAAGATAAACCTGCAAAACTGTGAAGTGAGAAAATAAGAGAAAAGTGAGATGGTAGACCTACTGTTTTTTTCCCAACCTTTCTTCTTTCTTGTATTATCCCAAGTTTTTCATAGAGATCTTCTAAGTAAAAATACTTTTAAAATGCAAAGAAAATAACTAAGGACACGTAGAAGCCAGGATGTAGATAGAAGAGAAAAAAGAGAATTATTAACAGCAGCTGAAGAGAGGAAAAGCATTGTGACATAACCAATAAGTAATTAATAAATAGTTTTAATCATGACATTATCAAAATTATTAACATTTTTATTATTTCATACATTCCAAAGTATTATACATCTGGCCAGGTTAGACATTATTTATACCATATTATATCATGCTTAATTTAAGGGCACTTCATAAAGTTTATGGAAAAATGGAGTTGAAAGATAATACGAATCTTTCCATGAATTTTTTGACTACCCCTCCTACTAAGCTCTCAGTTATTACAGTCCATTTATTGGGCTTTTAATTTTTTTTTTGACTAAAGCTATTCGTAATATTTTTATAAGTAGTGACCAAGATTATTTAAGTGCTGTGGTTTTCAGGGAAAAGGTGTATTGTTTTGTTATGGAAATAGAACAATATGATGAACTCCCACGGACCTGTCACCCAGCTTTGATTACTGAAACATAGCTGGTCTTGTTTCATTTATCCCCACCATCTCACAACTTGCCTCTCTCCTCCTCTTCCTGGGTAGATTATTTTAAAGCAAGTCAAAGCAGAGGTTCTGGTATATTTTTCCATTTAATTTTTTTCCCAGTCAGAAATGCTTATTGGTTTTTTGCCAGTAAGGTTCTCAGAAACATGTGGAGCACAAAATGTGAAGAGAACTAAACACTGCCAGGAAGGTTTATCTACCTGTTTAACTGCTTAAATCTTCCGGTGGTGAGAAAGTTGCTTCTGCCTTCTAAAGCAATTCGTTTTGGGGCAGTTGAGTTCTTAGATGCTTACCTAAAACAGCCCTCCAGATAAACTTTCAATCCTTTTGTATTATTTTTAGTAGCTTTGCTTGCTTGGTCATTCTCCTGGATACCTTGAAATAATCTATATCATTCTTAATTATGTCATACAGAAATGAATGCATTGTAATTTGAGCTTTCTTCCTGTTATATATGAACTAATTTTTCTAAGTATTTTGCTGTTTACATCACAGTAAAGCTCCATCAGTTTTTTTTTCAGATAATTGAAGTTTTCAGAAAATGTATAAAAGCTTTAAAATCATTTATAAACAGTTAAATGTAATTTTTGAAATTTACTCTTTGTCAAAATTCTATTAAATGAATTAGGAAAGACTTTTAGAGATACCATGGAGTTACATTTCATATATAAAAAATTGGGGAATGATAGGCATATGAAGCTGCTGCTGTCTATCTTATATGTAAAATAAGAACCTTGTATGTAAAATGTGCTGCATTTAATGGGAAATATTGAATATCCCATGTTTCTACTTATAACTAACAAGACTAACGTTCCATTAAAGGTTTTGAATATACTAATTTCATGAATTTATTATTATTTTTTACATTCTAAGATGTTGTGGAGCAGTTGGGAGGGAGAGGAAGGGGGAAGGTGACAGGGTGGAAGGAGGAAGGGGGAGGCATTATCAAGGTCCATGGCACCCCCTTATTCCATCAGTCGAGCCCAGGGGGCTTCCAGCAGCACCTTGATTGTCATTGGGCTAGATGCGGATGTCGGGGGTGTGACTGAGGCCCTCAGCCCCCCCCCGCCACCCCACCTCAGGAGCCCAGGGCACTTCCAGCTGTTGCTCGGTGGTGGTTGTTGGGCTGGATGCAAACATGGGGGTGGAGGGTGTGACTGAGGCCATTGGCCCCCCTACTACCCTGTCTTGGAAGCCCAGGGCATTTCTAGTGGCGGCTCAGTGGTTGTCACTGGGCTGGATGCAGATGTCAGGTGGGCATGGCTGAAGCCCTCAGCCCCCCACCACCCTGGCTTGGGAGCCCAGAGCGTTTGTAGCAACAGCTTGGTGGTCATCACTGGGTTGGATGCAGATGTCAGGAGGGCGTGACTGAAGCCTGAGGCCCCCCACTGCCTCAGCTCGGGAGTCTGGGGTGCTTCTGGTGGTGGTTCTGTGGTCGTTGCTTGGCTGGGTGCAGATGTCGGAGGGACGTGGCTGAGGCCCTTGGCCCCCCACCACCCCAGCTTATGGGCCCAGGGCACTTGGAGCAGCAGCTTGGTGGTCGTCGCTGGGCTGGGTGCAGACATCAGGAGGGTGTGGCAGAGACCCTCAGCACTCCCCACCCCAGCTTGGGTGCCCGGGATGCTTCTGGCAGTGGCCTGGTGGTCATCACTGGGCTGGATTCAGTCATGGGGGGATGTGGCTGAGGCCCATGTCCCTCCCCTGACCCCAGCTTGGAAGCCCAGGGGACCTCTGGTCCATCTAGGTCTTATGGGTGTTCTTTGGTCATGTTAGACCGTTACTGGGTAATGTCAGAACTTTGTGTCTGATCTGTGGGTTTTTTTGTTTTTTTTTCTTTCAATTCTGTTTTGGATTATTTACTGTTCCCACCACTTAAACTCTGCACTGCAACTAGTCTGTTGTCCTTTGCTTACTTCTAAAATGGGGGAACTTCCTAAGGGAGTCAGCACTGAGCCCTGTGGTTGGGGCTAAATTGCTCCTTTGCTGCTGATTCTCTGGGGAAGGCTTTTTGTGCAGCTTAGGTTTTAATTTTTGACCTCGTAAGCACTTCCGGGTCTTGTGAGCTCTGATATACCTGGGTTGTGTGGAAACTCTGGTCTGGGCCTGAGTTTTTTTCAGCAAACTGCACCCCCTCCAGTTCGGTATTCCTGACTAGTCTTTGCTGAGTGGTCCTGTACTGATTGAAGGGCAGATCAGCTGTCCATTCTGTACCCCAGCATTTCCCTGGTGGGCCTATCTCCCCCACTGCCCACATTCCAAACACTTCCCATGGGATGGGCCATGTGCTGATCCCTTGCGATGACTCACCGGCCACTGAGTGTCTCCTTTTTTCAGTTATCTGTGGCCCCTTGCTCCTATGTGGGTCCACAGGAACCCTCTTAGTGGTCTTGCTGGCCTAGGGAAGACTCTATTCTCCCCTTCTGCCTCCAGGCAACTTCATACCAAGGGCAC
Source organism: Galeopterus variegatus (assembly GCF_000696425.1). Classification (NCBI taxonomy): domain Eukaryota; kingdom Metazoa; phylum Chordata; class Mammalia; order Dermoptera; family Cynocephalidae; genus Galeopterus; species Galeopterus variegatus. The sequence continues at coordinate 270,889 of NW_007726582.1, forward strand.
AGCTGCAGTGTTTGCCAGCTCTTGCTCTGTGTGCTTTGCAGGGCCAACTTTGAAGTGGCTAGGGGTTAAAACAGTCAGAGTGGTCCTTTCTTTCTCTCATCCTGACTTCTCCTGACTTCATGAACTCTGTAGGTCTCTCCTGCTCTTCCCCTGAGCTCTAGCAGCCCTAGCTTGGCCATTGTTGCTTTTTAATAGTTGTATATTGATTGATTGTGGGAGAGGGTGACACTGGGTACCATGTATTCTGTCATCTTGACCAGAAGTCCTAATTTCTTACTTTAAGAAATAAAATTTCAGGGCCGGCCCGGTGGCGCACTGGATGGTGCGCCGCTTGGGAAGCGCGGCGGCGCTCCCGTCCGAGGGTTCGGATCCCATATACAGACCGGTTCCCGCTCACTGGCTGAGCGAGGCGCGGGAGCAGCACCGAGGCTTGCGATCCCGTTGCCGGTCCACGGTCCGGTACGGGGGCAACACTTTTTCCTTTTTTTTTACTGACCGGTAACGGGATCGCAACCCTCGGTGTTGCGCCCGCACCGGGGACCGGCAATGGGATCGCAACCCTCGGGTTGCGCCCGCACCGCGCTCAACCAGTGAGCGAGAACCGGTCTCCACATGGGATCCGAACCCTCGGCGGGAGCGCCGCCGCGCTCCCAGGCCACACTGCCACGCTCCCAGGCCGCGCCCTCTCCAGTGCGCCACTGGGCCGGCCCTATTTTTTTAAAAGATGACCAGTAAGGGGATCTTAACCCTTGATTTGGTGTTGTCAGCACCACGCTCTCCCAAGTGAGTGAACTGGCCATCCCTATATAGTGATCCAAACCCATGGCCTTGGTGTTATCAGCACCACACTCTCCCAAGTGAGCCACGGGCCAGCCCTCAAAATAAGTTATTCTTTATGTACTTAGAAAGTTTTAATGTGAAAATAGAATTACTGTCAGCTAGAAACCAGCCTTTTTTCTTGAGACTTTTTTTTCCTAGAGTTCCCAGTAAGTCATAGAAAATAAGGAACACAAGAGCCTTGTTATCACATAGTTACACATACAGAATTTGTATTTAAAGTTTGTGTGCATGTGTATTTGTTCATTCTAAGTGTAGATTCCCAGAATATGGGATAGTTTTATTTTTGAAATACTGTTCTTGACCTTTAAAGTATAGAATATCTCTTTTATATCTAATGTACTGTGTACTCTTAAATAATTTCTTCCACAGTTTTATTTGTAAACTACTGTATATGTTTAAGTGTTTGAGTGTTCATATGTCCATTTTTATGAGTGTTGATTATCTTTGTATGTGACTAGAGTCTTAAAGGTCCAGATAGTAAATATTTTAGGCTTTGTAAGCCAACAGGCAAAATCAAGGATATTATGTAGGTATTTATGTAACCATTTAAAATTGGACAAACCGGGCCGGCCCGGTGGCGCACTGCTACAGTGCACCGCTTGGGAGCTCAGCGGCGCTCCCGCCGAGGGTTCGGATCCCACATACAGACTGGCTGCTCACTGGCTGAGCGAGGTACGGGCGCAACACCGAGGGTTGCGATCCCATTGCCGGTCCCGATCCGGTACGGGCGCGACACTGAGGGTTGCGATCCGTTGCCGGTCACGAAAAAAGACAAAAAGGAAAAAAAATAGTAATAAAAAAATAAAATAAAATTGGACAAACCGTTCTTGGCCCCCCTAGACTATAGTTATTGTATTTAATATTTAGTGTATAGTAAATCATGCAGTCAGGAAATAGTCTCATACCTAAATAATGTAATACATTTTTAGATAAAGAAATTGAAGGAAAGTTAAGTTTTTTGAGAGATAAGTATTTTACTGAGAGTTTTTAAAGAACTCTGTGTTTAAAATAATAGCTGTGTCTATTGGAAGCAGTAATTGTAAGATAAAGAAATTGAAGGAAAGTTAAGTTTTTTGAGAGATAAGTATTTTACTGAGAGTTTTTTAAAGAACTCTGTGTTTAAAATAATAGCTGTGTCTATTGGAAGCAGTAATTGTATTTCTTTTTCTTACTTTTCAAAGAATGAGAATGTTTAATAAGTTGCAGCTTTGCCATGTTTGATCCATAGCGTACTGTCACACTGACAGTTATACTTACAAATGTTTTTATTAGAACCCCCTTATTACTCAGCTGTTTTCATTTGGGAAGCAATAATTTTCTAACAGTACAATCAAATTTAATGCATTTAGCCACCCGCCCCCAAATTTGTCAATGTGTATTTAGATTGAATGCCAGACAGGATGCAAACATTGATTGACAGAGTAATCAAATTGACAGAGTACTTTTATATAGAAAACTCTTTTCTGGTGCAGAAATAAACATTTTTTTAAATTGAAATATGATTGTACATATCTGTGGGACAGCATTGAACATCATTACCTGATGGAATATGTGATGCTCAAATTAGAGTAAGTCAATCGGTCAATCAAGGGAAATTAAAATTTAACAATCTTGGGGTCTAAACTATGTTTTTTTATTTTGTTTGCATTCAGTTCTTTATGGCTTTAAAAGTACTTGATCTGCACAACGAATTTTTGGATTTGACCCCAAAAGCACAGGCAACAAAAGCAAAAGTAGACAGGTGGAATTATATAAAACCAAAAATCTTCTGCAGAGCAAAGTAAACAAGTGACACTGTACAGAGACAACCTATGGATTGGGAAAAAATATTTGCACACTATACATCTAGTAAGGGGTTAATATTCAAAATGTATTAGGAGCTCAAACAACTCAATAGTAAGAAAATGAAACCCAGTTAAAAAATGGACAAAGAACCTGAACAGATATTTCTCAAAGGAAGACATACAAATGGCCAATAAATATACTTGTATGAAAAAATGCTCAATATTACTAATCATTAGGGAAATGTAAATTAAAACCCCAGTGAGATATCATCTTGCAACTGTCAAAATGGCTTTTATCAAAAAGAGGAAAGACAATTTTGGTGAGGTTGTGAGGAAAAGGGAACCCTTGTACACTGTTGTTGGGAATGTAAGGCCATTATTGAAAACAGTATGGAGGTTCCTCAAAAACCTAAAAATGGAATTACCAAGGGCTAGCTGGTTAGTTCAGTTGGTTAAAGCACAATGTTAAACACCAAGGCCAAGGGTTTGGATCCCCAAACCAGCCAGCCACCAAAAAAAAAAAAATTACCATATGATCTAGCAATCACACTTCTGGGCATTTACCCAAAAGATTTGAAATTAGTTTCTTGAAGAGATGTCTGCACCACTGTGTTCACTGCAGCATTAGTCACAATAGCCATGTTATAAAATCATTAAGTGTTTTTCAACAGATGAATAAAGAAAATGTGGTATATAGACACAATGTAATACTATTCGGCCTTAAAAAGGAAATTCTGTTATTTGCAACATAATGGATAGAACTGGGGAACATTATGCTAAGTGGAACAAGCCAGGCACAGAAAGCCAAATACCATATGTTCACAATTACATGTATAATCTAAAACAATTGAACTTGTAGTAGCAGAGAGTAGAATGGTGATTACAGTGGGGAGAGTGGGAAGATGATAGTCAAGTAAAAGTGTGTAAAATCTCAGGAGGAATTTATATTTTTCTTCTTTTTGAGTTCTGTTACACAGCATGGTGAATATAGTTAATAATCGAGTATTGTACATTTCAAAATTTCTGAGAGTAAATTTCAAATGTTCTCATCACAAAAAACGTTAAGTAAGGTGATGGATATGTTAACTAGCTTGAATTATTTTACATTGTTCTCATAAATTATGACATCTCTTTGTGACCCATAAGCTTACACAATTATAAATTGTCAATTTACAAGTGAAAAATAATAAAATAGCGTGAATCATCCAGAAGAAAAGTAGTTTTCGTATGTTACCCAGTGTTGCTAATTCTTTTAACTAAAACATGGGTTTGGTATGATATCAGTAATTTAATCAAATGTCTTTGGTTTCTTTACAGAGCTTCTTCAACAGTATCGTACTGCTGTGCACAAGCTGGGTAGTGTGAATGAGGACCTTAACGGTCAAATAGAGTACCTTCACACTCCTGATATGAAGAAGAAAAAACAAGAACTTGATGAACACGAGAAAAATTTGAAACTAATAGAGCAAAAACTAGGTAAGTGTGTATTTTTTGTTAACTTCTACTTTCTCTGTATGGAGATAATTATTTATGATGAGAGCCCAACTATAAAAAGAAAGAATGCAAATGATCCAGATCTTAAATTGACAGAAATGCTTATTAAGTTCCAAGTCATCTGACAAATTATTGTAACCTGTTCTGTCACCAGGAGTAGTAAGAGGCATTCTTAGTATTATTTACAACTCTTTTTCTATAAATTAAGATGTATTTACATTTGCTTTTTTTCATGTAATAATTTGGTTTTTTTAAGTTAATTTTCTGTATTTTCCGTCTATACAGGTATGACTCCCACACGTAAGTGTAATGACTCATTGCGTCATTCAACAAAGGTTGAGGTAACAGATTGTCCAGTTCCTCCTAAAAGAATGAGAAGAGAAGCTACAAGACAAAATAGGTGAGTTTGTTATGATTTGAGAGTTATCATTAGTTTATCTTGGGTCATAATATTTTTAAAACAATACAAGTTTATTTCTGATTTCCCCCTAGAGCCAGAATTAGTATTTAAAAAAACAAAGAAAACTAACTGATGAAAATAAAAGTAAAATGTAATCATTGTATTTCTCCTAGGAGATTCAATTTTCTAAATGATTTTTGCTAATTGTTTGGAAATGTTAATAGTTTATTTTTATGTTATGTTAAAAGTCAGTGTTAAGAGTGAAGTTGCTTTTCTATTTGGCTTAACTTTCAAATATACTGTATTTTGCTTCATAGGATCAGCAACTTGATAAGTATAGAATATGCAAAACCATTTGTATATTACTTACTTAAAAATACTTATTTTTGGTTTGGAGAATCAGATACTATATAGATAGCTCACCAAAAAACCAACAGAGCCATTTGCAGTCTAACTCAGTGGTATGAACACTGTCCTTTTTAGATGAGAAGTTAGTAAGGCCATCCCACAGAAAGATACCATGGTACTAGGGTTTCTTGTACATTATTCCAGAAGGTTTAAGTGTAGACTTTACCTGAATAAGTTTCTCATATCAACGTGAGAAGAATTACTTAGAAACTCTAGTGTTTGAAATTAGTATTCCATGCCCTACCCTTGTGCATAGTAGTCAGCATTTATTCAGTAAAATTTTGGATGAATGGCTGGCCAGTATGGGGATCTGAACCCTTGACTTTGATGTTATCCAGCACCACGCTCTAACCAACTGAGCTAACCAGCCAGACGATTTATTCAGTATGCATTTGAACGCTCACTTTGCGCTGTATGTTGTGGGGTAAATAAAAGTGACATGGTTCTTGCCCCCATTGGAGTTCTATCATCCTTTGCAGAAAAGGGACAATTTTAAAAAGTAAACTAGGGCCGGCCTGGTGGCGCACTGGAGAGTGCGCTGCTTGGGAGCGTGGAGGCGCTCCCGCTGAGGGTTCGGATCCCATGTGGAGACCAGTTCCCGCTCACTGGCTGAGCGCGGTGTGGGCACAACACCGAGGGTTGCGATCCCGTTGCCGGTCCCCGGTATGGGCACGACACCGAGGGTTGCGATCCTGTTGCCGGTCCCCGGTACGGGCGCGACACCAAGGGTTGCGATCCCGTTACCGGTCAATAAAAAAGACAAAAAGGAAAAAAAAAAAGTAAACTTTTTTCTACATATAAGGAAAGGAAAAATGATAAGATGGTAGAAAATAATGGAGAAACAATATCAGTTATCAGGAAAGATGCAGTGAAGCAGAAAACCAGAGGATGGGAAGGAGCCAGGGATTTGTTTCAGTTGGAGAGAAAATAGGCATGAAACCTCTGAGAAAATAACGAGTGTGGTGTGTTGGAGGAACTGAAAAGATGCTGGTGGCTAAAGCATGATGGGCAAGAGGGAGAGGGCCAAAATGTGGTTGGACATATAGGCGGAGGCCAGATGATGAAACCCTGCCTCCTAATGATGTTGCAAAAATTGTGAAATAAAATTCTTTATATTTTAAGTTTATTGTTATCTCAAGTGCTTGCAGGGGGAAAAAGCATCTTGGAATGAGCTGCCTTTAAATAATTAGGGAGGAGAGCTGCTGAAATAAGATCGTAAGAATACAGTTTTCATCAGTATGAGAGGTTTTACACATAGGTGTGTAAATGATGTGTGTTTGTTTATGGGCATGAAGTGTGTACAAACTATTAAGCTGATCATTGAAAGTGTGATGTGATGATTTAGCATCAGAAAGAATATTTGCAGTGGATTTAAACACATATAATTTTTTAAAATCATGAGTTCAATGGTGCAAAAAAACCCTTATTGGTCATCATTCGCACTTGCTAGGCACCACCTTATTACAGTGAAAATGTATGTATTCATATAGAAAAGACATGTGTTCTATCTTTTTTGTATGAACTGCCTTTCAGGTTACCAAATAGTGGAGAAAGCTCTTTTTTATAGACATTCTTCTTAATAGAAAGTTCTTTTATAAGAATAAAATACAAGAGGCATTACAAAATTAAAACATCATGATTTTGCCACTCCTAATAAAGTAATGGATCCAGACAATAATAATTAATGGATACCCAGATGACTAGGTAAAAAGTGGATAAGGATGAGATTGACACAGCTGAACTCACTGACCAATCTTAGGAACACTTAAATTAGTAGGTCATTTGCTACTATATGTGCCTCAGTAGGAAGTAACTTGAATCTAATGAGTATTCTAGGCAGCCTTTCTCAACGGGTGTTCTGTGGAAGAATTAAGCACTGCAGAAAATTATTTGACTATTTTCAAAGTTTTCCCTTGGATGGTATCTAGCTAGTACTATTCTGGATGCATAAGAAGGAGGTTAATTCATTGTATACATTAGATGCCTTAAGACATTAGAGCTTAATTCTCTGACAAATTTGAGAAGAGCTTGATGTAACTACCATTTTGCAGGAATTATGGGGAATTTAGGAGCAAGTTAAAGGATTCTACCAGGAAACAATCAGCATTTTACAGAACAAATGATTGATTTGCTAATAAATCAATGACATAAAAGAAGAGGAGGGAAAAGGATGAACTATCACAGAATAAAAGTGATTAAAAAGACATAATCAAATGTAATGTATAGACCTCATTTGAGGTTGGTTGATTTGAATAAACCAACTTTAAAATGACAACCTTCAGATAATTGGAGAAATTTGACTATCACCTGGCTATTAGATATATTAAAGAATTGTTAATTTTGTATATAGTCACATAGTATTTACGTTAAAATAGAGGTATAGTTAGAAATTCAACAGAGGTGTTTATCAGGTAAATAATATGCTGTCTGGGATGTACTCTAAAATACTCCAGGAAAAAAAAGTGGCAGAGGATATTAAAACATGATTGGCAAAACTAAATCTCAAAATGGAAGTTCGCTATATTATTCCCTCTGCTTTTATGTAGGTTTGCCATAATTTTAAAAGAAGTATTTTATGAGCGGCGGGGAGCATCTTTCCAGTTTTCTAAGAAACCGGAACCAATTTCTCAGTGAGGACATTCCTCAGGAGGGGTTCTAGGCAGAGATGTAAAGTACATATTTTTGAGAATGCACCATAGTTTTAGCACAGATTTTGCCCTAGACCTTGCAGTTCCTACAGCACTACTACAGAAGTTAATTAGATCTTGTTAATTAAGATTTGGTAGCAATTCAGATGTAGTGTGGGTTAAAGTTTAGTTTTTAGTTTATTGTCTTCAGTAGTAACAGTACTATTGTTTTCGTCAAAGTTGTATATGTATATAAATCAAATGGTATAGATTTACGGTGTTGTACTGTCATGTGAGCCACATATATAATTTTAAATTCTCTATGAGCCATATTAAAAAGGTAAAAAGAAACATTAATTTTAATAGTAGATTTTACTTAACCCAGTTTCAAAATATTATTTCATCATGTAAACAATGATTAATGAGGTATTCTACATTCTTTTTTTTTTTTATACAAATTCTTCAAAATTTGGAAGACAGCAAATCTCAATTAGGACTAGCTACATTGCAAGTGCTCTGGAGCCACACGTGGCTAGTGGCTACCGTATTGGACAGCACAGGTATAAAAGAGCTTATGATGATAAAATCTTGTGTCATATGCATCTTCACCCCTACCCTATTCTCCAGAGGCGACGTTTGTTTTAACTGTTAATCTTTAGTTATTCTGGGCTGAGCCTGGGGCGCACTCGGGAGAGTGCAGCGCTGGGAGCGCAGTGGGGCTCCTGCCGCGGGTTCGGATCCTATATAGGGATGACCACCGGTGCGCTCACTGGCTGAGCGCGGCGCGGCTGGGGTCAAAAAAAAAAAAAAAAAAAAAAAAATCTTTATTCTATTGTTGCCTCCATTTTATAGTATACTTATGTCTGTCTTGTTTTATCAACTTCAGACAGTAGAGCTCACCTGACCTCTTGGTGTGGAGGTCTGTCTTGTGCCTGGCCCACCTAATGACTTTTGAACCAAATTGTTCTAAATTATTTAAGAATTTAACATTATTATGATTGTGTAGTTATATTCTGTCCTGCAGCCACAACTAAAACCTCTATGCTTTTTTCTAAAGTAGAAAATCATAAACAACATATTGTTATTATGGCTGTGTAAATATTGTTTAGTACTAGGCAAAGTTGTTTGCTAGGATTACATTCCTTCTCTATATGGTTTTAAGTTGATGACCCTTACTTAGGCCACCAGTCAGTGCTCCAAATATCAGGCTCAAGTAGATATTTCATATTCTGTCATTCTTAAAATCATGTGAAATTTTATTCCAGTTGTTATTTAATAGACTATTTCTTGTATGTTGTTAGTTTTTCTGGCATTTCTAATTGCCTTTCTTTTTTCTTTCACTATGTCTCTTTATCACGTCCTCTTTCTTCTGCATCAGTGACTAGTACCTATGTAGCCTCCTGCAAGTCTGCCCATTCTGGGCTTCTCTCTTGGGTTGAATCTACCATTTCTTGGATTTTGCATCTTTCTCTCTTATAACTTCCTTAGAAAAAGTGTGTAGAGAGAAACTTGGAGCCCTTGCAGAAAACCTCCTCACTCTGCCTTCACATTTGGGTTTATCTGGGTATAACCTAATAAATTGAGGAGAATCTGTAATATAGGATTAGGGATTTTGAAATAGTCTGGAAATAATGGGAAACAGTTTGCCTGATGGAACCCCAGAGAGACTTGGACTCAGAGTCAATAAACAGAACAAAGGAGCGAGAAGTCCAACTGTGAACAGAGGGGATGAGAGACAAGAGGACAGGAGCAGGATGGAAAAGGAGAGAAGCCACAGCCTAGAATATGCCAGATTTTCACCCTGAACTTTGAAAACTTTGTTCCCTTTTCTTCAGGCATAAAAAGCTACCACCACAAAATTAGATAACAATGGAAATTTATTAATTACATGTTGGTCTATTGACATTTGATATAGTTGTTGGCACTCTAGAGGCCTGTCCAGTGCTGGCCACTAGGAGGCAGCAGCCTGATAACTGGATCTCTACCCACCCAATTAGGGCAAAGTCTGTGGGCCCTACTCTTCCCTTTCCCAATTATAATCCCCAGTCAGAGAAGAAGCTTGATGAGAAAACAGTTACGTTTTTACAATTGCAGAAGAAATTCAGGCCAGCAAGGTAATCCTCTTTCCTAAATGTAATTGTACAACCAAGAATCTTCACATATATGAGAGGAGTTAGCAACATGAGAGAGAAAATCCAAGATAAATAGCAACACCAATCCTGGAAGATGATTCAGTAATAAAACTCTTTTTAAAAATTTTAATTACTAACTAGGAGAAAGGAATAGCCAGGACAAGAATGAGTAAACACAGATTAGCAATAGTGTTGCTGAAAGGAAAAGTTCAATAAAGGGACTAAAGTCAAGTTAACTCCCCAGAAAAATAGAAAGGAAAACATGAAGAGATAGAAGGAGATATGGAAAACTAATTCAGACTAGAAAGAAAAAAAATGAAGAAGAAAATCTATTATGTGGAAAATAATTTCCTGGGGATGAATGAAAAGCACCAATCCATGGAATACCCTTTACAAAGCCTGACAAAAGATGTACCAAGATCCTTTGTAGTGAAACTGTAGAATAGCAAAGGAAGGGGAAAGGATCTAAATGTGTTCCAAGAGCCAAAGAAAGAACCATATTGTGAGTACACCTTTTGGCATGTAGGAAACACACACACAAGAAGTAAACAATCATTTGTTTAGGTTTGTGGTGACAGTGTTAGAAGTGTTAGGTTGAAATTTTGGTGTATTCTAACCTGTGGCTTCTTTCTCTTTGTATCCTGCTTATCTTTGGGAAATTTTTTAAGATCACTGTTTAATTAGTAATTGTCTCATCCTCAATCTTCCCCTATCCTCCATAAACCTTGAACTAACAATTTTCACACTCTCTTAAAATATGAGAGCATTTGAAATTAAAGTATTGTAACAGTATTGAAATATTGATATATTTCATCTGTGCAATCAGAAACAAACTGAATAGTAGGAAAGGAAATAGGAACATAATATGTGTGTCTATATATATCTATGTTTTCATTTACATTTGTATATGTATCTTAAATATTTATATATTTATTATTACCTCTTACTAGAAATCACATACCATGTTTTATCAACTCTAAGATGTCATAAAATTATTAAAAATGCCATTATTTTATGGAAACATTAGAGAAAAAAAACACTGCAAATTAACTTATGACATAAAGTACATCTGGAATTCACAGATGTTAAATGTGAAAAAATGTGGATCTTAGAATCAAAATGTGCTTAGCAATATATGATACTATGCAGTGGACTCACTTGTTTTCTTGAATTGGGCTTCAGTTTTCTAATTCATTTTCTACTCATAAAGATTACATATTAGCTCTTCATCAAAAATGTGTATCTTCTGTTAGGAGATGGCAGTTCAGGGAACTGTCATTACAAAATAATTAGATATGTCTGAATTTAAAAATATCCATACAGATATATTCCAAGGTATCTCACTGTGTTCACCTCTACATGAATGGGATTAAGGATATTTTAAAATATTTTTCCTGTCTTTATTTTGTGACTTTTCTGTAATAAGTACTGTAATTCCTCTTAATTCTTAAAATAGTAATTTCATTTAAGGAAATAGAAAAAATAAGCAAAAATCTGTTGAATTTGTATCTGAGATAATACCATCCCAAATAACTATGGTATAAATTACTTATATATGTACTATATGCTATATATATACACATTATATATAAATATATACACACACATAGGGCCGGCCCGGTGGCGCACTGCTACAGTGCGCCGCTTGGGAGCGCGGTGGCGCTCCCGCCGAGGGTTTGGATCCCACGTGCAGACCGGCCACTCACTGGCTGAGCGAGGTGCGGGCGCAACACCGAGGGTTGCGATCCTGTTGCCGGTCCCGGTCCAGTACGGGTGCGACACTGAGGGTTGCGATCCGTTGCCGGTCACGAAAAAAGACAAAAAGGGGGGGGGAAAAATATATATATATATGTGTGTGTGTATATATACACACACACACACACACACATTAACTACTACATTTTGAGGCTTTTTTTCTACATGTGAAAACATGATTATATATAAGAATTTAATTAAATCTGTTTAAGAATTCTCATAATTAATAGAGCATAGTTTCAATGGATATTTAAGTCTCCAGGGAACTCCATGAGGGAGTTCAGGAAAGGAAATCTTTCATACATAAAACTTACTGTTTTTTTTCCCCCCCCACCTTGACCAGGATTATAACCAAAACAGATGTGTGAGAGGTTACAAAAAGAAGAGGCCATTGGTCTCACTAAAAAATGCCCTGCCTTCTGCATCTGTTTCAGAAGACCGAGAGTGACTTGCCAGATGAATATTTCTGGGGACAACACAAGTTTCTGGGCATGAATTTCCACATCTATCCAGATGGGACTGGAAGCAACCATTCAATTTTATGAATCTCACTGGACAGTATGGATTTACTGGAATTATTCCAGTCATCCTGACCTTTGGCTGTCATTATCTTACAAATTGATCTGAAGAAAATATGCTAAAATGGCAGTAAAACTGGCACATAGCATTTATTAATCCTGGAAAAAAAGTATATGTACTATTTTTCACTGTAATTATCATGAATATATTAGAACTACTTCTTGAAAACAGCCTTTTTATTACTTTTGTGTGAATTTATTTAACAAAGATGTTTTGTCTTTTGTGTCTAAGGAAGGTTCTTGATGCTAGGTATTTAATTGTAAATATGTGAGGAAACTCAAGGAAGAATTCAGGATACAAAAAAAGAACAGCACAGGTACTGAGAATTCGCATGTTGAGATATACATAGAAAAACATTAAATTGATGAGTGAACCTGTGATAGCAATAGCATTTCAAATTTCTGAAGGCTTATCCTGAGTGTATGTAAAATATGTAGCAGCAGCAATTTTTATAGCTATTGCTTGACTTTATTAATACTTGATTATATAGTCTTAGCTTTAATTCTACATTTACATTATTTTGTAATTTTTTATTACTATTTTTAAAGGGTTAAAGAAAACATACACTTTGACAGTTAAGAGTCTGGGTAGAAAGTTGATGCAAAAACATTTGAATTGTGTATTAATTCAAGCTAATGTATGTTAGTGAATATGTCTTTGTGTAAGTTCCAAAACTATGTTGGTTTGTGAAGGTATTTTGTAAGGAAATACTTCTGGTACATTTTTGTGTTCCAGGAAATATGTGTGTTTTTTAATCCTTTCTGAATATACAGTGAAGTTAATAAACAGGATTGTTTCTTCCCTACTAAATAGATATATGTTTTTCTCTTTTAAAGTTGAAAGCTTTGTAAAAGTTAGCTTGGTTAGAACTATTATGATGTTAACCTGTCTTTATAATTGGAACTCACTTTTAACTGCATTGTTGAAGAAAGAAACAAAATGTCAGTCATAGAGTTAGCTCCAGGAAAGGTTGGCTTCCATAGTACTACTAATATTTGGAGTCCTTAGACATCAGATTATATGAAAATGATAGGTAAGAAAGGTTGGGAAAATGACTTTTTAGGAACTTCCATTTGAAAGCATATTAAAAATGTGAAAGTAGTTTGCTTTTATAATTCATTGTAGCAGGAGGGAGATGTTTCAAATCCAAACCATCGAGAGTATTTACAAATAAGAAAAGCTGTTTTAAAATTCTTTAATTTTCACTAGGAATGCATTTAAAACAATAACAAACATCAATTTTTATTGCTTAAAATGGCAGATTAACTATTATTTAGCGCTGAGCCCATATCTATAAACTTTTCATCATCTTCATAATAATGGAAATGTTCTATCAATAAAATAAGATTTTAATTATTTATATCTGTTTTTGTGGAGTCTTTCCACCCTTTAAAAATTAATCTTGACATGGGCCGGTCCGGTGGCGCACTGGAGAGTGCGCCGCTTGGGAGCGCGGTGGCACTCACGCTGAGGGTTCGGATCCCATGTGGAGACCGGTTCCCGCTCACTGGCTGAGCGTGGTGTGGGCACAACACCGAGGGTTGCGATCCCGTTGCCGGTCCCTGGTACGGGCACGACACCGAGGGTTGCGATCCCATTACCGGTCAGTAAAAAAGATAACAAAAAAAAAAAAAAAGGAAAAAAAAATTAATCTTGACAGTTCCCAATAATTACAGTAAGAAGTTTTTGTTTTTGCAGTTGGATTTATCTAAGGATATTTCTCAACATATTAAGGTATTATGAATTCTTTTCTATATTTGAGCAAATATTGAAGTCCATTTTGGAACATACATTAAAGACCACTTTTTGTCTTTAATATGTAACACGTAAGAAGAATTAAATTTTTTTGTAAGATTTAATTCTAGACCTTTACTACAAAAGAACTGTAATTTTACCACAAAAGAAAAAAATTAACACCACAACTATTCATCTCGTTGTGTGATATGTAGTCTTTGTCACAATGATTAAAAACTATTTTTTTTCCTGATTTCTTTCATGCCTTTTTGCAAATTATACCCATGAATTATCATGTGTACATTTGGCCACATATGTAGTGAAAAATAGGTTTAAACTTACTCAAAGTTTTATAGAGTTTTTGGTATAAGATTTTTAAAATTAGAGACTAATATTTTCTACAAATACAGCATTGAAGATTAAGTGAAACTGGTTTTTACTAATTGTTGAATACTATGCCCAAAAAGGTTTCATCTTCTAAATTTTTTGTACTTTTGACTATGATTTGGTTAGTACAATTATTATGAAATAGATGGAATGAACTTTATGTTTTTAGTATAGAATTTTCAAATAATACTATTTTAGTAAATTTGAGTGTTTCATTTTTATGCTGTGAAACTGGTGGAAAATATGAAAATCAATCATTTAAAACCTCTGGAAATGTTCCTAAGGGCAAATGACAATGAAGGAACATTTGTTCAAGAAAATTTGTTTGGCCGGTTGGTTAGTTCAGTTGGTTGGAGCATGGTATTATAACACCAAAGTCGAAGGTTTAGATCCCCATACCAGCCAGCCACAAAAAAAAAGAAAAGAAAATCTACAAAATTTTGTAAAAATGTTGAGAATCTGATATTTTGAACCAAGACTGTGATTGCTGCCTCCCAGCTCAACAAGTCAAAGATTTCATTCCAGACTGCTGTAGCCAAGAACATTAGGTGGGCTCCCTGTCCCTCCATCTCCCAGCCAGAGGGCTTTTTTTTCCAGAAGGAGCAGAACTTCAGTGTTGTCTCATCTTGCCCACAACTGCCTTTTGCTGGGGCTAAGTCCTGGGTCAATATGGTTGAAAGGTGAGGGATTTCTTCTGTCACCCAAGCCCCAGTCATAGAATGGAGCTCTACTTCCATTGCGCATGGTGCACTGAGAATACTGGGACTTCTATAGCCCTATAGCTCATGAAGCAGTGGTTTCCCTTAGGAGAAGTGAGCTAAAAGGACCTCAGCTTACTGCACACCTCCATTGCACTCAGCTTCTAGAGCAGGGGTGTTATTCAGAAGCTTGCCATTGTCCCCACCTTCAGCTCTAGACCCCTGGCCCAGAGATTTTTGCCTTTGAGGGTCTGGAGGGAGAAACAAGTAAAACATATAGCTCCTAATCTTTTCCCAGAGGAACTGACTTCATTTTCAACAGAGCATGAGAGAACTTTAAGCCCAAGAGCACTCTCATAAGCAGTAGAGATTATGGTATAGGGAATTGTGAGGATATCCATGGATCTAGTGAAGATACAGCTTAGTCTATAGGCTGGCTAATTTGGGGAGAGGAGAGGTCAGGGGGATAATATAGCTGGGAGGAGCTCTCAGGGTCAGA
This sequence comes from Galeopterus variegatus, assembly GCF_000696425.1. Lineage (NCBI taxonomy): Eukaryota > Metazoa > Chordata > Mammalia > Dermoptera > Cynocephalidae > Galeopterus > Galeopterus variegatus. Next base: position 286,226 of record NW_007726582.1, read on the forward strand.
GCAAATATCAAACACTGACCTCAGAAACTTCCATCGCCATCAAAGTAACCACATTTTCATTAGTTTGTAAAAGAGTTTTTGCGGTGGGGCATTGGTGTAAATAATAAAGCAGTCTGCAATTATTGTAGTTTAGCAGCTGTTTGCAGGGGAAAAAGTAGAAGAGAGCCCTTCCCATACCATTTTCATCCCAGGATAACTGGAGTACACCCAAAGCTACACCTCCCTGAGGAAGAACATCAGAAACTTAACACCATAGGGGGTGAGAGACTTTACTAAAATAATCCATCCAGTCACTAAACAAATAAGCAAATAGTAGTAAGCCCCAGCAGGGGGTGAACCAGTACCCATGCAAAGAAACAGAAAAATATGATTCATACACCAGAAATAAAGCAGGCAGCAGAAACTGCCTGAGAGAGTGAGCAAATGTCAGATGTAAGAGAAAAATGTTTTAAAGTACCCATTATAAATATATTCACAGAACTAAAAGCTTGAGTAAAGAATGGTATAGTGACAATGTCTCATCAAATAACAGTGATAAAGAGAAATCATGGAAATTTTGGGGTTAAAAAGTACAAGAACTGAAATAAGAAATTTACTAGAGGGCTGAACAACAGGTCTGAACTGGCAGAGGAGAGAGTTGGTGAACTTGAAGATAGATGGATAGAGATTATATAAACCACACAGAGAAAAAAGTAAAAACAGAGCCTCAGAGAAATGTGAGACACCATTAAGCACACCAACATATGCAAAATGGAAGTGCTAGAAGGAGGAGGGAGAGAGAGAAGTGAGCAGAAAAAATATTTAGACAAAATGGATGAAGTGTCACAAATTTACTGAAAAATAATAACCTACCCATCCAGGAAGCTAAATGAATTCCAAATAGGAAAACTGCAATGACATCCACAAAAAGACACATTAAATTCTGAAAGTCAAAGACAAAGAGAAAATCTTGAAAGCAGCAAGAGTAAAATTACACATCCCTAGCAACAGAAAGCCAAATAAGATTAACAGCTAACTTGTCAGTGGAAACAATGGAGACCATGTAGCAATGGGATAACATATTCAAAGTGCTCAAAGGAAAAAACCACTGTCAACCAAGGATCCTATATCCAGCAAAGCTATCATTCAAAATGAAGGAAAAGTACTGTCTGGTAAACAAAAATTGAGAGAATTCATTACTAGCAGGTTTGCATTAGAAAAAATACTGAAGGAAATTCTTCAGATTGAGAGCAAAGTAGCCTGAGATGGTAACTCAAATCCATGTGAACAAGGACCATAATTAAAGGTAATTATGTAATTGACACTGTTAATGCATATCTTTTCTCCTTTTTCCTCTTAATTAATTTGAGATGCAATTGCATAAGGTAAGTATATAATATGTTGCTGGGCTTATATAGAAATATATGTGTAATATATTGCCAGTCGTCAAAAAGGAAGTTGGTAGAAGCAAAGCTGTAATGGGCTAAGAATATGAAGACTGAGGATAATGTAATAACTATAAGAATGTATTGCTGGGTTTCTAGCATTAATAGGTGTTTTGTGCATTTACATATATATATATATATATATGTAAATATATGTACACACACACATACATACGTACATACATATATATATCTTCTGTCAGTCATCACACAGCAAGAAGGCCCTTGCCAGATGCTGGCACCTTTATCTCAAACTTCCAAGCCTTCATAACTGTGAGTCAATACATTTCTGTTTATTATAAATTACCCAGTCTCAAATATTGTGTTATAGCAGGACAAAGTGAACTAAGAGCTATATAGCAGAAACATGTCTGTATATTACTGGGATGAAGTTAGTATAAATTGAAGCTGATCGATGAGTCCGAATATATATAGTAAGCTCTAAAATAACCATTAAAAAATAAAAATTATAGTGAAAATATTATTAGTGAAATTAAAATGCTACATGCTATGGACTGAATTGTGTCACCTCAAAATATGTATGTTGAAGTTCTAACCTTCAGTGTACCTGTATCTGGAAATAGGCTCTTTAGAAGATAATTAAGGTTAAATAAGGTTATAATGCTGAGGCCCCAATTTGATAAGATTGTGGTCTTAAAGAAGAGGAAGAAAGAGAGGTATTTCTGTGTCTCCCCCTCCCTCCCCTCTCTTCCACTCTCTCCTGTTCCTCTCTTCTCTCTCCCACTGTCTTTCTCTCATTGTCATGGGAGGGCAAAGTGTGAAGGCAGCCATCTGCAAGCCACAGAGAGCCCTCACCAGAACCCAACCATTCTGGCACCACCCTGATCACAGACTTTCAATCTCCAGAACTGTAAGAAAATAAATTTGTTGTTTAAGCCACCCAATCTATGTGATTTTGTTACAGCAGCACAAGCTGGCTAATACAGTACATTAGAAAATACTGATTCAATGCAAAAGAAAGCAGTAAAGGAGGAGTAGAGGAACAAAAGCAGCATGAAATATATGGAAAAAGTAAGATGGCAGGTATACATATAATTGTATCAGTATTAGCATTGAGTGTGAATGTATTAAAGAAACCAATCAAAAGGCAGAGGTTGCCAGGCTGGATTTTTAAATAATTCAACTATAGACTGTCTATAGAAGACACACTTTAGGTTCAAAGACACAAGTAGATTAAAAGTAAAAGGAGGAGGAAAATCTACATCATGCAAACAGCATCCACAGGAAATCTGGAGTAGCTATACTAATATCAGACAAAATAAACTTCAAAACAAAATGCTGTTAGAGATAAATAGGGACATTTTATAATGATAAGAAGGGCAATCCACCAGGAAGATATAACAGTTAGATATGCACATTAAGACAATACCAAAATACATTAAGCAAAACTGACAGAAATAGAGACTAAAATTCAACAATAATTGTTGGAGACTTCAATACTTTTCCATAACGGAGAGAATAGACATAAGATTAACAACAAAATAGAAGACTTGAACAACACTATAAGCCAACTAGACTTAATAGACACCCTGTAATCCATATAACAACAATATACTTTCTTTTCAAGCATGCATGGAACATTCTCCAGGATAAACCATATGTGAGGCCATAAGACCTCAAAACATTTAAAAGAATAGAAATAATTTTAAAAGGCTCTCTGATTACAATGCAAGGAAATTTGAAATCAGTAACGGAAAAATTTGGGAAACTCACAAGTATGTGGAAATCAACACTTTCTAGATAACCAATGAGTTATAGAAGAAATCAAAAGGAATTCAAAAAGTACTTTGAGATGAGTAAAAAACAAGATACAAACATACTAAAACATGAGATGCAAGTAAAGCAGTGCTTAGAGGGAATTTTATAGTTACAAATGGCTACATTAAGAAACAAAGATTCTAAATCAATGACTTAATCTTTCACCTTATGACACTGGAAAAGAGGAGAAAACTAAAACCAAAGCAAGAAGGAAGAAAATAATAAACATTACAGTGGAAAAGAATAGAATGAAATAGAGAATAGAACTACAACAGAAAACAAAGCATAGAGTTGGCTCAGAAAAAAATCAACAAAATGGCAAGCCACTAGCTGCTTTGGCCAAGCAAGAGAATATACTAGAAAAGAGAATGTACTAAAATCAGAAATGTAAGAGGGACATAATACTGACCTTATATAAATAAAATGTATTATAAAGGGATACTATGAATAATTACTTGTGAAAAAATTAGATAACATAGATGAAATGGGCAAATTCCTAGAAAGACAAACTACTGACTGACTCAAAAAGATATGATCTGAATAGACTTATGACAATTGAAGCAATTGAAATAGTAGTCATAATAATAATAGTAACAAACTGCCCACAAAGAGAAACCCAACCCAGATAGCTTTATCAGTGAATTCTACTAAACATTTAAAGAACTAATGCCAATTCTTCACAAACTCTTCCCCAAAATAAGAATACTTTTCTTCTGGGCCGGCCCGGTGGTGCACTGGAGAGTGCGCCGCTTGGGAGCGTGGCGGCGCTCCCGCCGAGGGTTCGGATCCCATGTGGAGACCGGTTCCCGCTCACTGGCTGAGCGCAGTGCGGGTGCAACACCGAGGGTTGCGATCCCGTTGCCGGTCCCTGGTACGGGCGTGACACCGAGGGTTGCGATCCCGTTACCGGTCAGTAAAACAGACAAAAAGGAAAAAAAAAAAAAAAAGAAGAATACTTTTCTTCTTATTTGAGTCCAGTAATAGCTTGGTAACCAAACAACAGACCAGTATCTCTTATGACTATGAATGTAAAAATCTTCAATAAAATACTAGCAAAACAAATCCAGCAACATATACAAAGAATTATGCACCCTACCTAGGTGGGATTTGCCCCAGGGGGTAATCCAATATGTCGTATGACTAGAATTTTTGAAGATCATATGCTTATTTCCATAGATGCAGAAAAAGCACTTAACAAATTCCAACCCCCTTTCATAATAAAACATAATAGAATGACACCTTGTCAACCTGATAAAGTGTATCTACAAAAAACCCTCAGCTAATACTTAATGGTGAAACACTGGATGCTTTTCTCCTAAGATAAGGAATAAGACAAGGATATCCTCTCTTGCCATTTCTATTCAACATTGGACTGTAGTTTCTAGCCAGAACAATTAGGCAAGAAAAAGAAAAGGTATTCAGATTGGAAAGAAGTGGAGCCTTCTCTGTTTTTATATAACATGATCTTATATTTAGAAAACCCTAATGAATTTGCAAATTATTAAAACTAATAAATGAGTTTGCAGGATATGAGTTTGCAGGATACATGATTAATGTACAAAAATCATATTTCTGTACACTTGCAGTGAACAATCTGAAATGAAATTAAAATAATCTCACTCATAATAGCATCAAAAAGAATCAAAACCACTGAGATAGTATCTCACGCCAGTTAGGATGGCCGATATCGAAAAGACAGAACGACAAATGCTGGCAAGAATGTGGAGAAAAAGGAACCCTCCTACACTGTTGGTGGGACTGCAAAATGGTGCAGCCTTTATAGAAAATGGTATGAAGTTTCCTCCAACAATTACAGATTGATCTACCATTCTATATAGATATAGTATCTACCTATATACCCAGAGGAATGGAAATCGTCATGTCAAAGAGATACCTGTACTCCCATATTTATTACAGTGCTGTTAACAATAGCCAAGAGTTGGAACCAGCCTAAATGCCCATCATCGGATGAGTGAATGAGGCAAATGTGGTATTTCTACACAATGGGATCCTACTCTGCTATAAAAAAAATGAAATACTACCATTCTCAGCAACATGGATGGACTTAAAGAAAATTGTATTAAGTGAAATAAGTCAGGCACAGAAAGAGAAATACCACATGTTCTCACTTATTTGTGGGAGCTAATAAAAATAAATATACAAAAAGATGGGGGCGGGAGAAAAGAAGACACAACAATCAACAATTCCTTGATTTTGTTAAGACAAGTGAACAGATGTTGATGGGGGGAGGAGGGAGATGGAGGGAAGAAAAGGAGGAATTGGTAAAGGGACATGAAAATCAACTACATTGTATATGATAAATTAAAAGAAAAAAGGATAAAATAATAAATTTAACAAAAGAATTGCAAAACTTATACTCTGAAAACTAAAATATTGATGACAGACATTAAAGGTCTAAATAAATGAAAAAAAATCCCATATGTATATGTTGGAAGATTTAATATTGTTAAGATGGCAAAGCCCTTCAAACTTATCTGCAGAGCTCATACAATACCACTCACAGTCCATCAGACTTCTTTGTAAAAATTAACAAGCTGATTTTACAATTCATATGAAATTGCAAGGGACACAGAATAGCCAAAACAGTCCTGAAAGTGAAAAGCAAAGTAGGAAAACTCACACTTCTCAGTTTTAAAATTTACTAGAAAGCAATATAAACAAAACAGTGTGGGACTGGCACAAGAATAGGCATATAGTTGAGTGGAAGATAATTGAGCGTTCAGATATACACATATGTATTGATCAATTGCTTTTCAACAAGGGTGCCAAGACTATCCAACGGGGAAAAGGATAATCTTCTTGGCAAATGGTGATGAGACATCTGGATAGCCACATGTAAAATAATTAACTTGGATTTTTACCTCTCATCATGTGCAAAAATTGACTCATCATGAGCAAACACCTAAATATAAGAACAAAAACTATAAACTCTTTCAAAACAAAAACAGGGGTAAATCTTCATGACCTTGGATTAGACAAAGGATTCTTAGGTATGACAGTAAAATCATAAGCAACAAAAGAAAAAAATAAATTAGAATTTATCAAAATTAAGGGCCGGCCCGGTGGCGCACTGCTACAGTGCGCCGCTTGGGAGTGCGGCGGCGCTCCCGCCGAGGGTTCGGATCCCACATACAGACCGGTTCCCGCT
>NW_007726582.1:292646-321425 GCF_000696425.1 Galeopterus variegatus
GCCAGACCCAAAAAAAAAAAAAAAAAAAAAAAAAAAAAAAGAATTTATCAAAATTAAAAACTTTTTTGCTTCAAAGAACATACGAAAGTAATAACAACAGAATGGCCAAAAATATTTACAAATCACATATTTGATAAGGGGATTGTATCTAGAATGCATAAAGAACCCTTTTAACTCAAAAATTCAATTCAAAAATGAGCAAAGGATATAGACATGTCTCCAAAGAAGATAAACAATACAAATATCCAGTAAGCACATGAAAAAATGCTTGAAATCATTAGTCATTAAGAAATATTAACCAAAACTAATTAGATAACGTTTCACATTCACTAGAATGACTATAATCAAAAAGTCAGATAAGTCGGATAAAGCATTAGTGAGAAAGTGTAGAAATTCGAACCTGCATGCATTGCTGGTGGGAATACAAAGCAGTCCACACACTTTAGAAAACAATCTGGTAGTTTGTCAAATGGTTAAATATAAAGTTACCATATGACCGAACAATTCCATTCCTGGAAGAGAATGAAATATTTGTTCATTTTTAAGAGAAATGAAAACATTTTTCCACACATGTATTAGTCCACTTCTGTTGCTTATAACAAAATATCTGGAACTGGGTAATTTATAAAGAAAATGAAAATTATTGATTACAGTTTTGGAGACTAGGAAGTCCAAAGTCCAGGGAACACATTTTGTGAGGGCCTTGATGGTGGCTTTATGGCAATGCAGGGGTCTCACATGACAGAAAATGGCAGACCAGAGAGAGAGACCTTCTCACATGCTCTAACTTTTCAAGCCCTCAGAACCACACCCCTGGCCACCATTATTAATCCACTCACTATGGAATGGTCCTACAATCTACTCACTTCTTCAAGGCCCCACCTTTCAATTACCATAATAAGGTTTCCCACCCTCAACAGTTAACAGTGGGAATTAAGCCTCAATGAGGTTTGGGGGAGGAGGAGATCCAATCTGCCACAATGGAGAAAATTGTACATGAATGTTTATTAACAGCATTATTCATAATAGTCCAAAGGTGGAAACAACCCAAGTGTCCATTAGAGGACAGATGGATAAAGAAAATTTTTGTAGCTATACAATGGAATACTACTTGGCCATAAAAGGAAATGAAGTACTGATACATGCTACAAACATGGATGAACCTTGAAAACATTATGCTAGGTGAAATAGGCAGTCACAAAAAAATACATATAATCCCCTCATATGAAAATTTTGAATAGCAAAATCTGTCAAGACAGTAGGTTAGTGGTTGCTTAGGGTTGGGAGAATGACAGAGTTAAGAGTGTGATAGCCAAAGGATACAGAGTTATTTTTATAGGTTAAATTGTGTTCCCCCATAAAGATAGGCTATGACAAAGTCTGACTCCCACTACCTCAAAATGTGACCTTGTTTGGAAATAGGGTTTTGCAGAGGCAATCAAGTTAGGGTAGGGTCTAACTCAATATGACTGATTTTCTTATAAAAGGGAAATTTGGACACAGAGACAGACACCGCCAGAGGAAAGATAATGAAAGGACACATAGGAAGAAAATGGCCCTCTGAGTACTGTGGTGCTTTTACAAACCAAGGAACTAGAAGATGGAAGAGGCAAGGAAAGATTCTCAGAGCATGGCACTGCCAACACCTTGATTTTGGACTGGTTGCCTCCAAAACTTTGAAACAATTTCTGTTGTTTTAATTCACATGGGTTTTGGTACTTTATTATGGCAACTCTGGGAAACTAATATAGGTAGTGATAGCTACAGGATAAAGAGTTTCTTCTTGAGGCAATGAAAACATTCCAAAAATGACTGTGTTCATGGTTGCATGTACTTGTAAATATACTAAAACCATTGAATTTTATGCCTCAAACAGGTCAATTGTATCTATGTGAATTATATTTCAATAAGGCTATTTTTTAAATGAATATGAGAACTACTTCAAAATATTGTAGAGAAATAATAGTGGCATGATTAATACAGATATAAAATTAATAGGGCTTAGTATAGGTAATTTGGTATATTTGAAGCTGTCATAAGTAAGAAATTTTCAGAGTGGAAAAAAAGAGGACTCCAGATTCCAGAGGTGTCTCAATAAATATAAAATAAAAATAAACCCATATCTAGACATAGACAATACACTGAAGTCAAGAATAAAAGCCACAAAAGTACATTAAAAAATACACAGATGAATGAGCGACTGACATCAGACTTCTCAAAGCCTGCAGATAATGAATACCATCCTAAGTTACTTAGAAAGGGTATCTGTAAATAAAGAATTCTCTATGTAACTAAACTGTCAGTAAACAGTGAAGGGGTCTGCCTTGAATTAAATATCCCCCCAAAATCTGTGACAGGGTTAAGAGGGTACGAAATGCTACGGTGGTCGTTGAAAGGTGGGGCCTTGAAGAGATGATTGGATTGTGAGGACTATGCCTAGTGAATGGAATGATCCATTCACTGAGTAATATGTTGATAGATTAATGGTGGTCATAGGTGTGGTTCTGAGGGTTTTAAAAGGAGAGCACAAGAGAGTCTCTCTCTTTTTCTGCTCTGCCATTTTCTACCATGTGAGACTCCTGCATTGCTGTAAAGCCACCACTAAAGAAGCCCCTGACCAGATGTGTTCCCTGGACTTTGGGCTTCCCAGCCTCTGAAACTGTAAGCAATAAATTTCATTTTCTTATAATCACTCAGTTCCAGGCAAAAGGGCATGAATCTACAGGTTCAAGAAATGAGAAAACCCAAAGAAATGAATATACGAAAACATCATCAAATTTCTTAAAACACAGAAAACTTTTTGAAAACAGCCAGACAAAAATAATGAATTACCTATGCATGAACGATAACTTGAGTGACCATGGATTAAAAGCTGTCTGTGGTGATTTAAAAGTAACTAGGTGTGCGAAGAGGGAGTTAAAGTATAATGCCCTCTGAACTGAGAAGCTACTTTGAGACTGAAGAAGTAAGCAGGCAAGTCCATATAGGAAACAAAGATATTTATTACAGGGATAACTTACATACAGGAAAGTTGCACACAGCAAAGAATCAAACATCTACAGTGAATAAGAGCTCTAGCTCTCTGGATTTAGGCAAAATTTATATAGCAAAAGCTCTGTTACCAAAAATAACGTCAAGGAAACAGCTAAGGAAAAATAAGCTGTAAATGGTCAGTGATACAGTGGAATAAGATTAAACAAGAATCAACATGGCAGGTGGGGCACAAGATGGTCTTAGTTTTGTTCACCCTCTAACACTAGGTATGTACATGTATAGATAACGTATTTCACAAATACAGAGTTATTACTATGACAGGCACTGTTTTAAGCATTTTATTTATTTTAATTAATTTAATACACATTACAGATCATGGAGCAGGCACTATTATTATCCTAATTTTATAGCAGAACAAGATAAGACAAAAGATTAACTTTTCAAAGGTCACGTAGCTAGTAGAGCTGGGATAACACTTAGGCAATCTGTATCCTAAATCTGTACTTTTAACCATTAAACTATGTTGCCTCTCAAAAATTACAGGAGAGTGACAGCAGCAAAATGACAGAATAGGGAGCTCCAAGCTCTCATCTTCTCACAGAAATTATATATATATATATATATATATATAAAAGAGGGACAAATTGTCAGAAAACAATTGAAGGTTAACAGCAACAAAGTGAACACAGAATCAAGAAAGGGGTGACTTCAAAGCAGCAGGAAAGCTTTGTGGCGTTTTTACCTGTCCTTACCCCACTCCCTCCCTGGCATTGTGGCAGTCATGAGAGGGAAGGCTGGTGGAACCCTGGTCTCAGATTCTGGAGGGCATACTATAGACTTTATTTATAAATTATGTATGCCTAGCAAGTAATGTAGGGCACTCATCTCTTCTTTCCCTAACTCAGAGCTCAGACCTGAAAGGTCACAGGCATTGTTCAGAAATGTGAGGAAAAAAAAAATCTGTACTCACAGCCCACAAGTCTTTGGGGCAAGATTATGATTGAAACATACAATAGACAGCCTGAGGCCAAAGAAGAAAAGCTGGGGAAAGTTTCCTTGGAAAACCAAAGGATCTAAATACGTGGGAATTCAGGAAGCCACATGAGTGCCCAGGGTAAGATGAATGCTAAGGAAAGGTCTGAGAAGACCCTAAGCTTTCACCTCAGGCCAATCCCTAGGCTCATTTCAAGCCTCCCTAAGTGTTGAAGGAGGGCCCCAACACAGAGCCAATCAGAAAAAATATGGGAGAGAGATGTTTTGTTTTAGTTCCCAGTGCTCAAGGAAATCTCTGTGAAAACATTAGCTGAACAGAAGCTAAAAACAAAATATTTCAGTGACCATACACAACAAATGATAACAGTCTTTGCGAAAATACTTTGTGAAAGTCACTAACCAAGTAGACTACTATAGCCTTCAACAATTACAACACATACACACACACACACACAGCAAACTTTGTGAGGCAAAAAAAAAAAAAAAAGGATTCCCAGAATTAACATGTTATGCTACTCAAATGTCCAGTATTTATCAACAACAACAACAAAAATCACAGGGCATACAAAGAAATAGGAAACTATGGCTTATTCAAAGGGACAAAATAAATGAGCAGAAACTGTTCCTGAGGAATTCCAGATCATATACACAGACTTTAAAACAAGTATATTAAATATGCTCAAAGGGCTAAAAAAAAAAAAAAAAAAAAGACAAAGAACTAAAGGAAACCAGAAAACCAAAGTATGAACAAAATGAGAATATCAATAAAGAGAATTTACACAATGGAACCAAACAGAAGTTTTTGAGGTGAAAAGTGCAATAACTGAAATGAAAAATTCACTAGGGGAGTACAACAGCAGATTTAAGCAGGCAGAAGAAAAAAAATCAGTAAACTTCAAAATAGGACACTTGAAATTATTGAATCTGAGAAGATAGGGAAAAAATGAAGAATGTTTTAAAAAACAATTGCCAAAACTTCCCAAATTTGATGAAATACACAAGTCTACAAACCCAAGATGCATAACAAATTCCAAGTAGGATAAACTTAAATAGACCCACACAAAGACATATTATAATTACACTCTTGAAAAACAAAGAATCCTTAAAGACATGAGAGAAGTGACTTGCCATATAAAAGTGATCCTCGATAAGATTAACAGCTAATTTACCATCAGAAGCCATTGATGCCAGAAGAAAGTGGTATGGCACATTTCAACTGCTGAGAGGAAAAGAAAAAGAAATGAAACAAAATAAATAAATAAAATAAACTGCTGAGAGGAAAAAAAAAAGTCAACCAAGAATTCTACATTCAGCAAACTGTTCTTTAAAAAATGGAGAAATTAAGGCAGTGCAGATAAACAAAAGCTGAGGGAGTTCTTTACCACTAGGCTTGCCTTACAATAAATGGTAAAGGGAATCCTTAAGATTGAAATAAAAGAAAACTAAACATTTAAAGCCATGTAAAGAAATATAGATCTGAAGTAAATGTGAATGTATGAGCAAATATATAAGCCAGTATTATTGTACTTTTGGTTTGTAATTGCAATTTTTGTTTTTTACAAGAACTAGAAGACAAATGCATTAAAAGTAATTATAAATCTATGCTATTGGACATGCATGTATAAAGATGTAACTTACGACAACAACAGAAGGGTGGGGAAGGCAGAGTTGTAGAGGATCAGAATTATTATATGCTACTGAGGTTGTTTGTATCTATTTGTGATACTGTGATTTATAATAAGAAATATATAGTTCTTTATTCCTGTTTCCTGGTATACAGCTCCTATAACCTATGAAATTTCTTAAGTGATAAGTGTCTTTTTTATGCTAATGAGATGACAGGTGGCTGGGTGCCCTTGCATAGCCTCAGGATGGGGAGATGGTTGCTAGGGTAACCAACCCTGTGATTTGAGGGTTGGAACGTTTAGCTCCATTCCCCCAAACTCTGGGGAGGACAGAGGGACTGAAGGTTGAGTTGATTGCCAAAAGCCATTGATGTGATCATGCCTGCCTAATGAAGCCTCTGCAAAAACCCAAAAGAATAGTGTTTGAAGAAATTTTAGATTTCTGAACACATGGAGGTGCTTGGGAGGTGGCATGCCTGGAAAGGGCATAAAAGCTCCATGCCTCCTCCCAGATGCCTTGTCCTATGTACCTCTTCATCTGTCTGTTCTTCCGTATCCTTTGTTATACACTTTATAATAAATCGGTAAGTGTGAGTGTTTCCCTGAGTGTTCCCTGGCTCACAGGAGCCATCCTAGCAAATTAATCAAACCTGAGGAAGGGGTCATAGCAGTTCCAATTTACAACCAGTTGGTCAGAAGTATAGGTGACAACCTACTACTTGCAATTGGCATCTGAAGGAGGAGGCAATATTGTGGGAATAAGCCTTTAACCTGTGGGATCTAACTCCACATAGATACTGTCATAATTGAGTTGATTTATAGAATATCTAATTGGTTTCTGCTAAAGAATTGCTTGGTATTGGGGGAGAGGAGGTAACTCATATATTTTGGTTACCAGAGAAGTATTCTGTGTTCAGTGTGTGAGAGTAGAAAAAAAACTTTGGTTTTTTCTATCTCAAACACTATTCAAACTAGATTGTTATGAATTTAGGATGTTAAATGCAAACTTCATGGTAACAACAACAACAAAAAATTTTTAAACACACAGAAATAAACAAGAAGAATATTAAAATCATTCACTACCAAAAAGTCAACCAAATAAAAAACACAAAGAAACACAAGAAAATATTGAAGTAAATGGGGGACAAATGTATAAAACTACAGAAAACAAAAAGCAAAAATGGCAGAAGTGTAATTCTTATCATTACTACCTTAAATATAAATGCATTAAACTCTCCAATGAAACAGCAGACTGGCAGAATGAATTTTCTTTTTGTGATTCAATTATATGCTATCTAAAGGAGACTCGCTTTACATCCAAATACACAAATAGATTAAATATGAAAGGATGTAAAAAGATATTCCATGAACATTCAAAAGTGAGTTGGGGTGGCTGTACTAATATTAGACAAAATGAACTTTAAGTAAAAAAACTATTACAAGAGACAAAGATAAGTGAGTTGGGGTGGCTGTACTAATATTAGACAAAATGAACTTTAAGTAAAAAAACTATTACAAGAGACAAAGATATTATATATTGATAAAAGTGTCAATTCATCAAGAAGATATAGCAATTATAAATTTATATGCACCAAACAATGGAGCCCCAAAATATTTAAATAAAACATGGATAGAATTGAAGGGAGAAAGAATTCTACAAAATAATTGGAGACTTTAATATACCACTTTTAATCGTAGATGAGACATCTAGACAGCCCAGCCAGTTATCTCAGTTGTTTAGAGTATGGTGCTGATAACACCAAGGTCTGGGGTTCATTCCCTGTACCTGCCAGCTGACAAAAACACCTAGGAAAAAGAGCAAAAGGAGGTGGCTTGAATAACCCTGAAAACCAACTAGATCTGACAAACATATATAGAACACTCCATCCAACAATAGCATAACATACATTCTTCTCAAGTGCGCATAGAACCTACTTCAGGTCAGAGCATATGTTAGGCCATCAAGTAGTCTCAATAATTTCAAAAGATGGATATCATACAAAGTATCTTCTCATCACAACAGAATAAAGCTAGAAATCAATGGTAGTAGTAAAACTTGAAAATTCACAAATATGAGGAAATTAAGCAACACCTACAAAGAAAAAAGTCGTAGGGAAATTAGGAAGTACTTAGATACAAATAAAAACAAAACCCAATGTACCAAAACTATGGAATGTAGTGAAGGCAGTGTTCAGAGGGAAATGTATAGCTGTAAGTGCCTGCTGTTAAAAAGAATAGAGAAGCTGGCCAGTTAGCTCAGTTGGTCAGAACATGGTGCTGATAACAGCAAGGTCCAGGATTTGAGCTCTGTAGTGGTCAAAAAAAAAAAAAAAAAAAAAGGAAAGAAAGAATAAAGATCTCAAATCAATAAACTTACTTTACATTTTGAGGAACTGGAAAAAGAAGAGCAAACTACTCTAAAGTTACCAGAGGGAGGAAATAATAAAGATAGAGAATGAAAAATGAATGAAATGTTGGTTCTTTGAAAAGGTCACAAAATTGACAAAATCTTAGTCAATTGACAAGGAAAAAAGAAAAGACACACATAACTAAAATCAGAAATAAAAGTGGAGACATTGCTGATTTTACAGAAATAAAAGTAGTATAAAATAGTAGTGTAAATAATTATACAACAATTAGGAAATCTAGATGAAATAAATTCCTAAAACACAAAAACTAATTCAAGAAGAATTGGGGGGAAAAAAAAGAAGAAATCGAAAATCTCAACAGATATATACAAGTAAAGAAGGAGAATCGGTGATCAGAAACCTGCCAAAAAAAAGTCCAGGATTAGATGGTTTTACTGATAAAGTCTATCAAACATTTAAAGAATTAACACCAATTCTCCTCAAATTCTTTAAAACACAGAAGAGAAGGAAACATTTCCTAACTCATTCTATAGGACTGCATTATCCTATAACAAAGCCAGATAGTGACATCACAAGAAAATTACAGTCCAATATTGCTTATGAATATAGATTTTTAAATCTTCAATAAAATACTAGCAAATAGAATCTAACAATATTTTAAAAGGATTGTATACCACAACAAAGTGGGACTTATCCAAGGAATGCAAAAGTGACCAGGAATGCAAAGGTGATTTAACAGAACATTAAAAAATCATCAACATGACATTAATGGAATGAATTTAAAAACCACATGATCATCTCAATTGATGTATCAAAGTCATTTAACAAAATCCAACACCCCTTTTATGATAAAAACAACTCAGAAAACTGGAAATGGAAGGGAACATCCTCAACATAATATAGGCCATTTATGAAAAACGCACATATAACACCATACTCTGTGGTAAAAGACTTGAAAACCTTCTCCTAAGATTCAGGAATAAGACAAGAATGCCACTTTCGCCACTATTATTCAACAGGGTACTGGAAGGTCTAGCCAGAGCAATTAGACAAGAAAAAAAATAAATAAATAAAAGGCACTCAAATCAGAAAGGAAGGACTAAAACTTTCTCTATTCTCAGATGGCATGATAGTACATATGAATATCCCAAGGCATCCATGGGAAATCTGTTAGACCTAATAAAGGAATTCAGCAGAATTGCAGGGTGCAAGATAAACATGCAACATCAGTTGAGTTTTTATACATCAGGAATGAACAAATCAAAAAGGAAATTAAGATAGTGACTCTATTATAACAGTGTCTAAAATAATAAAATACCTAGGAATAAATTTAAACAAGAAGCTGAAAGACTTGTGCACTGAAAACTACAAAGTATTGCTGAGAAAAATTAAAGACCCAAATAAATGGACAAACACCCCATGTTCTTGGGTAGGAAGACTTAATATTGAAAGGTTAATACTACCCAAATGGATCTACAAATTAAACACAATTCCTATCAAAATTCTAATAGATATTTTGCAAACATGGAAAGCAGATCTTCATATTTCTATGGAGTTCCAAGGGACTCTGATAACCAAAACAATCTTGAAAAAGAAGAACAAAGTCAAAATACTAACACTTCCTGATTTCAAACTTACTACAAAGCTACTGTAGTCAAAGCAGTGAGATACTGGCATAAAGACAGATGCAACAGTGTACTAAATTGAGAGTCTAGAAAACCAATATGTCTATGGCCAGTTGATTTTTGACAAGGGTACAAGTCCACTCACTGGGGAAAGAATAGACCCTTTAACAAACAGTGTTGGGAAAACTATATTTCCACATGCAAAAGAAAAAAATTGGGCCCCTACAGTGTGAAGGGTTAAAAAATTAACTCAGATCAATGACAAATATAAAAGCTAAAACCACAAAACTCTTAGAAGAAAACAGAGGAACAAATCATCATGACCTTAGATTTGGCAAAGAATTCTTAGATGTTACAACAAAAGCACAAGCATGAAAATTAAAAATAGGTAAATTGGAAGTCATCAAAATTAATGATTTTTCTGCATCAAAGGACATTATCTAGAAAGTAAAAATGCCAACTTACAGAATGGGATAAAAATACATGTAAATCATGTATCTCATAAGGTTTAATACCCAAAATAGTCAAGGCACTCCTAAAATTCAAGAACAAGATAATCAATTTTTAAACAGGCAAAGGACCTGAATAGATGTTACTCCAAAGAAGATTTTCAAATAGCCAATAACCACATGAAAAGATGCTCAACGTCCTCAGCCATTAGGAAAATGCAAATCAAAACTACAGTGAGGGCCGCCCCATGGCTCACTCGGGAGAGTGTGGTGCTGATAACACCAAGGCCACGGGTTCGGATCCCATAGTAGGGATGGCCGATTCACTCACTGGGTGAGCATGGTGCTGACAACACCAAGCCAAGGGTTAAGATCCCCTTACTGGTCATCTTTATATAGGATTAAAAAAAAAAAAACAAACCAACCACAGTGAGATACCACTTCATACCTACTATAATGGTTATAATTTTCAAAACAAAACAAAACTAAAAAACAAACAACCTACAGATATAACAAGTATTGTCAAGGATGTAGAGAAATTGGAACCTTCATACATTGCTGATGGGAATGCAATATGGAATTCAACTTTGTTGGGCCTTTAAAAAGCTACCACCACCTTAAAGTGACATTACAAGTGGATTAACGTGGCAGCCTAAGACGGCACCAGGAGAAAGCAGGGTGGGAGTGTCTGTGGGAACCTTGCCTTAGCCCTTATTGGCCACACTTGTGAACACTGCGTAATTGCAATAGCTAGGTATTGAGACAGGATGCATGCCCTTAACCCTTAAGCTGATTGGAGGATGTAAAAAACCTGCCTTTGCCATTTACCTTTAAAATCCAATGCTTGTGTGTTAATAAATGGAACTGCTTTGACAGAACCCCCACCGCGTCTGAGTGTCCTTTAACGGGGCTGGTTTGGGGCCGGTGGTGTGCTCACCTCTCTTCACGGCTCTCTTCCCCTGTCTCCTTCAAAAGGGGACCAGAGGAAAAGAGGAATCCCAGGCCGTTCGCTCGCCCACTGAAAGGAACGAGGCTAGGGCTGTACAGGTCGGCTGCTGGCGGCGGACCCGACAAACTTCTGTGGAAAACAATTTATCTTCAAAAAGATAAACATTACCTAATGTTTACACTTTTAGGTGTATTCCCCAAAGAATCAAAAACAGGGACTCAAATACTTGTATGCCAACTATATTAGTTAGGGTTCTCCAGAGAAACAGAAACAATAGGATACAGATATATATAAGAGGAGATTTATTATAGGAATTGGCTCATGCAATTATGGAAGCTGAGAAGTCCCACAATATGCTATCTGCAGGCTGAAGACTCAGGCAAGACAGTAGTGTAATTCATTCCAAGTCTGCAGCCTGGAGAACCAGGAAAAATGATGGCGTAACTCCCACTCCAAGACAGAAGGCCTGAGAACCAGGAGAGAGCTGCGGAAGTAAGTCATGGTGTTCAAATACTAGGAGCAGAAGATTCTTATATCCAAGGACAGGGGAAGGGATGTCACACCTCAATGAGAGAGAGAAAGAGAATTCACCCTTCCTCCACCTTTTTTTTTTTTGGTCTTCAAAGGATTGGATGATGCCCACCCAGGAGGTCGTTCTTTACCTGGTGGTCTGATCTAAACCTTTATACCAGAAGGATCTGGGTCATTAGTAGTCCTGCCTGAATTGGATTGTTGTAATTTCCCATTGACCTTAATCACAGGGCTGGGGCAAGGTTCCCTGCAAAGTATTGTTACCCAGTTGGCATTGTTGCTGAGTTTTCAACAGACCATTCCAACTGTTCTATCAAGCCAGCTACTTCAGGATGGTGAGACCAGTGAATTCCATGGACATTTATGGGCCCATGCCACACTTCTTTGTGAAGTGAATTCCTTGCTCAGAAGCAATGCTGCCGTGACAGTGGATAAGGCATTCTGAAAGTTCAGGCTGTTGTGGGGCAAACGTACAGAGGAATCCAAGACTGGTGTCAGTGTTGTAGTTTTATAGCTCTTTATTTTAGTGTCGCAGCTCTTTGTTCAGTGTTACAGTGCCTCTTTTTGCTTGCAAGCCAGGAGGGCACTGGGGAGCAAGAACTCCTAAGCCAGTGTCTCTCAGAACAAAAGAAAAGACCCCCTTACATAGCCTAAATTCCTACCCTTCTCCCTCCCAGGTTCTCATTCAGGTCCTCTTATGTAAATGAGGGATGCTGTCCTGCTGATATGGATTAGCTGATTGTGGGACACAGTCCGTTGGTTACTTTAGGAGCCTCATTTGCCTCTGGCCCCTGGGGGAGGGGTGTGAGACTGCTGTTGTCTCACAGAGGGCGGGCCCAGGAAGCAAACAGGGTAAATGGCAGGGGCCAGAGTCTACAGTGGAGCACAGAGTTTATAAAACAGTTTCTCAAGTGGAAAAGAGAAAGCTTAACAATCAGAACATGCTAAGGGTTCCCTGCAACAAGGCACGGTAGTTTTGGCAGAAGCATTGGGTGTGAGGAAGGTAAATCTGTATCCAGAGTAAGTGTCTTTTCCAGTAAGAATAAAATGGTGCCCCTTCCATAATGGAAGCAGTCCAGTGTATTCAACCTGCCACCAAGTAGCTGGCTGATCACCCCAGGGAATGGTGCCATATCAGGGGTTCGGTGTTGGTTTTTGCTGCTGGCAGATTGAGCACTAAGTGGTGGCCGTAGCCAGGTTGGCCTTGGTGAATGGAAGTCCATGTTGCTGAGCCCATGAATAACCTCCATTCCTACCACCATGACCACTTTGTTTATGATCCAATTGGTTGATGACAGGGCGGCTGGAGATAGTGGCTGACCAGTATCCACAGAATGAGTCAACTTATCCAGCTGAATGTTAAAATCCTTCATTGCTTTGATGAATATTCACATGGGACGCAAATATCTTCATGTTTTTTGCCCATTCAGAAAAGAGCTGGTGCGGCTGTGAGAGGCCATGTCTTGCACAGTGTTGGGTACCAGGCCCACCTTGCCTGTCTCCAGGTACCCAGAGTAAAGTTAGCAGTGATGGTAATGCTGGCCAGCAAACTGAAGCAGGATGCTGGTCTCAGAGGGTCCTGGATGGCAGCCACAGCATCTGACTCCACTCACAGGGTTTCTGTAGAAGAGGTTGCAGAGCTTGAAGCTAATTTACCTTGCACATATAATGTGCATTTTCTAATCCAAACAAGCTTCACTGCTTTCAGCTAACTGTAACACCAGAAGAGGGTTACTACCACAGTGGAAAATTTCAGTTTGAAACAGAAGTTCCTGATGTGTATAAAATATACCTCCTAAAGTGAAGTTCTTGACAAGGGTCTAGCACCCCAGCATCACAGAGACAGGTGAAATATGTCTCAGTTTACTGAGAAAACCTTTGATCAACAGCACTGGCTGGATTCCCACGAGAACATTAAAGGATGTTGTGTGGGGATTAAGCTCTTTATTTACTGATGTTTTGAATTTTGATGATCCACTGAATACTGAAGCTGTAGAACATCATTTGTGGGATGAGGAGGACTTCCGGAATAAAATGGACAACTACATCAAGCATTAGCCCAGATGATAGAAGGAGAAGATTGCAGGCCCATGGACTGTGTGTCACAGTTTGTCTCTAACATGAAAGAGCAAGAGGTAGCTCCTCTTCTCCCCCATCCTCACACTCCCTCTCTGTCCCATTGGAATATCCCAGTCCTGTGACCATGTTGTCCTGAAGAAGACCATCTTCATGACTGCCCATTGTAGATGGAGAATTCGGCATAAATACAACAAGAAAATGTGTTTGGTCTTCTAAAGGGTTGTCTGCTTACCTTAACATGTTTACCTTTTTGAAACTACTGTATAGGCTGTTAGTGAAATTCTCGAGAAGTTGTAATAAACTCAAAATTGAGGCTAGAGCTTGCTTACCCTTTTCCTACACAAAATTGGTTTCCTGCACAAGTGATGCTAATGATGTGTTCACTGTAACTCACAGGCTGGCTATATGAAACCCACTACAAACTGTGATTGAATGCAAATTCTCTTAGCTTCCATGAATGTTGGCCCTCCCTAGGTATTGTGAAGCTTCCCAGCATTCCTAGAGTCATTCACTGCAGATGTCTTACTGAAATGCATATTTTATTTAATGTAAGTATATTTTGGAATAGATTTGTAATTTGTACAATTTAATGCTTTAGTTGTTTTTCCTATTCTCGTTTAGTTTGTATTTTCATTGTATAGAGTAGACCAAAAGATGTTGGGTCAAGCAACTATTGAAGAAAAGTACAAAAAAAGGAAAAAGAAAAAAATATATATGAAATGAAAGTATTAGATACAGAGTTATTTAGGTTCTTGCTTTTTATAAGTGGTTGATTAGGAGTATCCAATGCAGATATTTTGCATGTCTTTAAAAACAGTTCACACAATGGACTATCGGTACTCTTTACAATTAGAAATAGAATCATCAGTGGTTTTAAATCTAAACAGATTAGAGAGCCAACTACAGAAACCCTAAAACCAATTCAGAAAAGTCAGTCTTAAAATTCTGTTCCTCTAGAACCACTCTTGGTACCAAAATCTATATTAGTCAGGGTTCTCCAGAGAAACAGAACCAGCAAGATATATATAAATATAGATATAGAGAGATATATAAGGAGCAATTTATTATGGGAATTTGCTTAAACAATTATGAAGGCTGAGAAGTCCTATGAGCTCAGCCAGTGAGTGCACAGTGCATGGCCATCCCTATATAGGATCCGAACCCGTGGCGGGAGCGCTGCTGCACTCCCAGCGCCGCACTGTCCCGAGTGTGCCACGGGCTCGGCCCCCCATACCTCTTTCTAAAATTTCTTTGTCAACAATTTTTTAATTATGTTCCTTCCAAGTCCCTGACCATCCAGCCAAAGAACTGACTATAGCCCATGACTCAGTAGATAAGTGCATGCCTGGTCATTTCTCCATCCAAACAAAGTGTGCAACCAGGTGCACAGCTTGAAGTTCTACCTGCTGGGAAGACTTCCCTTTACCACTGTCATGCAGGTATGTCCTGGAAAGTGGCTGTAGTATTGCAGCTGTTCACTTTTGGGCTGCGTCTGTACATTGTGCAGAACCATCTGTAAAGCAGGCACCAGTCATCTCTTCCTCTGTCAACTGATCATAGGGAACTTCCCAGGAGGCCATAGGTGCAGGCTGGGAGAGAGAAGGCAGTGTAGCAGGAGTAGAAACCATGGGCATTTTGGCCACTTCTTTATGTAGCTTACTCATGCCTTCAGAGCTTGTTTGGGCGCTATCACATATATGTCACTTCCATTTGATGATGGAGTGCTGCTGTTCAGCATTTTATGGATTTTTGACTTGGTGGGTTAGATAACACCCAGTTCATGAAGGGCAGCTCAGGTCACATGGTAACTTGGTGGCCCACAGTCAAGCATTCAGTTTCTACTAAGGCCCAGTAGCAGGCCAAGAGCTGACTTTCAAAAGGAGAGTAATTATCTGCAGATGATGGCAGGGCCTTGCTCCAACATCCCAAAGATCTTCACTCTGATTCACCTGGCAGTCTGCCAAAAGCTCCAAACAGCATCCCTATTCACCACTGACACCTCAAGTACCATTGGATCTGCTGGATCACATGGCCCAAGTGGCAGATTACGACATGAGGCTGGAGAGTTGAAATACCCATAAGGTAGGACAGGGAAGGTATATTGCTGGCCTTGCTTGCTTAAAGCAAACTTCTTGTGTTAGGCCTCATGGACAGGTATGGAGAAAAAGACATTTTCCAGATCAATAGCTGCATACCAGACACCAGGGATGTGTTAATTTGCTCAAGCAATGAAATAACATGTGGTACAGCAGTGCCATTGGAAACACGACTTGGTTACAACAGTCCACTATCATTTTCAAAGATTCATCTGTCTTCTGCACAGGACAAATAGGATTGTTGAATGGAGATGGGGTGGGGAGACCTCTTCCACTTGCAAAGAAGACTCATCAGAATTTAGGGGCTCAGTGTCCCTAGCTTCATCAGGGTTTTCCCACACATCACCATCCCAATTTGCAGGATCCTCTTCCTTCCCAATCAATGCCTTTGCTTTAACAGTAGACTCTCTGTAAGTCTGAGAGTTCAATATGCATTGTTAATTCAGCCAATCGCAGGATGAGAACTTGCATTTGATTTTCAGCAATTTCAGCCCTCTTGCCACAGGAAGTATAAGTCTCTCCCTCAGGGCACAACTAGAAGCTCTTGGGTCATTTCTGTGGTGCTTAAGAAGGGAATTCAGATCCCTGAGTTCATCCTTTTCTTTCAGTACTTTGTCCAGCAACATTAGGAGGAATCAACCAATGTCATTATATTCCTTAGTTTTCCAAAAATATTTGAAAGTATTAGATACAGAGTTATTTAGGTTCTTGCTTTTTATAAGTGGTTGATTAGGAGTATCCAATGCAGATATTTTGCATGTCTTTAAAAACAGTTCACACAATGGACTATCGGTACTCTTTACAATTAGAAATAGAATCATCAGTGGTTTTAAATCTAAACAGATTAGAGAGCCAACTACAGAAACCCTAAAACCAATTCAGAAAAGTCAGTCTTAAAATTCTGTTCCTCTAGAACCACTCTTGGTACCAAAATCTATATTAGTCAGGGTTCTCCAGAGAAACAGAACCAGCAAGATATATATAAATATAGATATAGAGAGATATATAAGGAGCAATTTATTATGGGAATTTGCTTAAACAATTATGAAGGCTGAGAAGTCCTATGATGTGCCATCTGCAAGCTGGAGACCCAGGAAAGTCAGTGCAGTGGTGTAATTCAGTCTGAGTCTGAAGGCCTGAGAGCCAGAGGGCCACTGGTATAAGTCCCAGTGTCTGAAGGCCTGAGAACATGTTTCAGTGTCTAAATTGAAACATGCAGGAGAAGATGGATGTTCCAGCTAATGAAGAGAGAGAGAGAATTTGCATTTCCTCTGCTTTTTTGTTCTACTTAAGCCCTCAATGAATTGGATAATGCCAGCCCACATTGGTGAGGACAGATCTTTACTCAATCTTCTGAAAACACCCTCAAAGATATACCCAGAAATACTGTTTCACCAACTGTCTGGGCATCCCTTAACCCAGTCAAGTTGACATATAAAATTAACCACCACACTGACATTCATTGCAACATTATTTACAATAGCCAAAAGGTGGAACCAACCCATGTGTCTGTCCATCCACAAATGAAAGGATAAACAAATGTGGTGTAGACATACAGTGGAATGTCATTCAGTTATAAAAAGGAATGAAGTTCTGATACATGTACAAGGATGAACCTTGAAAACAGTGTACTAAGTCAGATAAGCCAGGCACAAAAGGAAAATATTGTATGATTCCATTTACATGAAATATTTAGAATAGGCAAATTCATAGAGATAGAAAGTAGGTTAGAGGTTCCCAGGGGAGGAGCTGAGGGAGTAACGGGGAGTTATTCCTTTATGGTATAGAGTTTCTGACTGAGGTGAGGAAAAAGTCTTGGAATTCTACATAGTGGCGATGGTTGCACAACATTTTGAATGTAAATAATGCCACTGAATTGCACACTTTTAAAAAATGGTTAAAATGGCAAATTTTATGTTTATATATATATATGTTACCCCAATAACAGACCCCCACTATTTATAGAGAATTTAAAAGTGAGTCTTTCTGCCTGTAAGCCTACTTATTAACACTCTTATTTGGTGCTTCTCATTCCATAAGTGCATTTTACCATATTAACTCATATGCACCTCAAAATAGCCTTATAAGGAGGGCATAATTAATCCTTTCACAGTGGAAAACTCAAATGCAGATGATTTAGGTCGCTTGCCCAAGTGGTGGATCCAGTATTTAAACTCAGGCACATTGCTTTAGAACAGTGGTATCCACAAATGCCAGCCGTATGTGTAATTAAAATTTTTTACTACACAGTTCTTAGCATATAGGACACACTTGATGAATGCTTGTTGAAATAAACTGAATTTATTCTTGCAGTAAATATTTTGTGTTATCCCTTTTGGGGGCATGACACTGCTCTACACTTGGGAAAAATAAAGCGAATACTAACACTGCCTTCATAAAATTTCCAAAAGAGGTGGATCGTGTTGGAAGAGGAAGACGGTTGGTTGTCTGACCTAACACACGCTTTTGGTGGCATTTTCCTCTAGCTATCTCCTCTATAGAAGCTGGAAAAGCAATGAACAGTGGCCACATACTTTGGTTGTGAACAATGAAACAGAAGTGAAAATTTGCTGGGTATTCTATGAGAACATTTGCTTTTCTGATAAAAGGTGATGCCACCCACCCTCTTTCTTCCTGATTTGGTTGTGAATGAGATGTCCTGAACTGCGACTACCAATATGAGGTGATTACAGAAAAAACAAACAAAAAAAACGGACACCAGCCTTGACATTGTTGAAGCCAAACTGCTTAATAGGTGTTAAAAACAAACTCGAGAGTTGTTTTCCTCATTGTTAGTCAGATTTTCTGGCACTGGCAACCAAAACAGTCTAAAAAAAAAAAATTTAGTAGCCACATTAAAAAAAGAAAAGAAATAAATGAAATTCATTGTGATGATATATTCTATTTAACCTAATATATCCAAAATACAGTTTTGACATGTAATCAGTATAAAGACTATGAGAAATTTTGCACCCATTTTTGTGTTTTCATAATCTAGTGTGTACTCAGAAGAGCCACACAGTTGGGCAGCTACAGAGACAAGTGCTCCCCTGGGGCAATCTTGGCCATCTCTTGGGGAGATGGATGCAGCTGCCTGTTAGTGTGTGGCCTTTGTCCTCACAGCTCCAGAAAGAAACAAGATCTTGATAAGTGCTATGAGCTGAAGTCTAAAGCTAGGCAGATTATGAATCTGTGGCCCCTCAGCCCTAAACATTCTCTCCAGTTTCTCATACATAAAACCAGAACCAGCATGCACCCCTCCACAAGGCTCCATGGCCAATAACACTGCACGGAGAAGACATCAGGCACTCCTGGGACAAGAAGTCATTTCAGCCCAGATAACAAGCAGGAATGGACCAAGAAGAAATTACAGAAGCAGATCCTGTGAGTATCTGGATACAGATATGGGAGAGACATGCTGTTGCAGGTTGCTGATGATTTTACCAACAGTGTAGTGATGGTGGCTTGCCAGCTTGCTGAGCATTGCGAGTCCATCACCCCAGAGGTGAAAGATGGCCAGCTGCGGCTAGAGAACCTCTGGGACATGTGGAGACCAGGACTCAGCTCTGAAGAAGTCCAACCCTACAAAAAGTTTGCACCACAGAAGCTCACAGAGAATGGCCGCAATCTGGAAAACAATCAAGAAATAACACACAGAAAGGTCAGGGAACAGACAACGGTGCATTTGGAGACCTTGAGCTGAGCCCTCAGCCATCTCATCCTTGGAATTTTTAAAAAATGCTTCACAGAGAAGTATATATTTTTTATTAACAGCAAAGCAATATCTATATTGACTGCGAGGGTCTTCCAGAAGAATAAGGCCTCTTACTGCCCACCCTCCACCAAAATCTGGTGTGTACTTTTACATTTGTAACATATCTCAGTTCAGACTAGCCACATTTCCAAATGTTCAATAGCCACATGTGGCTAGTAGCTACTCTTGAACAGTGAAGATCTTAATTATGACAATATGTTATATCACTTTGGAAAATATTTTTTATTATCTAGTAAAGCTAAATATACCCTAGCTTATGACCCAGCGAGTCCACCCCTGGGGTCTGTTGTAGAAAAGTGCATGCATGCATGTATCAGCATACTCGTACAAAGTATACTTGATTCTAGCAGAGTCAAGAAACTAGAAATAACAGAAATGTCCATCAACAGCTGTGGTCTCTCCAGACAGTGAAATTCTTCTCAGATATGAGAATGAATGAATATAGCTGTATTCAACAACATAGATTAAATCTTACAAATAAAATGTTGAGCAAAAGAAGCAAGACAGAAAAGAAATACAACATGATTCTATTTATATAAGTTTAAAGTAGGAAAAGAAACTCTATTATTAGTGGATTCATACATAGGCAGTCATCTATGATAAAAAGCAAGGAAGTGATTAGTATAAAAGTCAGGATAGTGGTTACTTCTAAAGGGGACAAGGTGATTATTTACTTTATAAGTATCCAAGGTATCTGATATTTATACTTTATGCACTTTTCCTGAATGTAATGTTTTAATAGTAAATATTTTTAACGTGAAAACTGTGACAGTGGAATGGGGTGGAGTAGGGCAGGAGATGTGAGGGAGACTGAGACAATATGGGACAAAGGCCACTATGGTTATTTCTTGATGATGGGGCAATAGATGAATTCAACTTTTGATTTTTCTAATGTGCTTTTCCTAACTTTTCCATGCAATAGTTTGTATTTTCCCTAAAAAGGAAATCAATTAATGTAATACCTCCTAAAAAATTCAGGAAGAAAAATCATATGATCATCTCAACAGATGCAGAAAAGTACTTGATAAAATTAGACATCTATTCAGAATAAAAACTCTCAGCAATCTATAAACAGAAGGGAACTTCCTGAACCCAATGAAAACTATGTGCAAAAAAGTTAGAGAAAATATCATATGAATTGATTAAACATTAAAAGGGTCTCTTTAGGACTGGGAACAGATAAAGAACCCCACTTTTACGATTTCTGTTCAACACTATGTTGGAGGCACTAGCCAGTACAGCAGAGCCAGAAAAAAAAATTGAAAATTATAAACCAATCAGCAGCAACAACATATCAACCAGAAAAAGACAAACAATTTAACAGAAACATAGACAAAAGTCTGGAATCTGCACTTCAAAAAAGAGGAGACTCAAATGGCCAATAAATGAAAATATGCTCAACCTCATTGTTAGAAACAATTAAGAATAATGAAACAAAACTAGATATTTTTCAGGATACATAATAAATATGTGAAAATCAATTGCATTTCTATATACCAGCAATAGTTAAAAAAATTAAAAATTTTAAAGACAATTTATAATAGAATTAAAGGATAATATTGTAAAACCATTTAAAAAAAATAATCGTAATTATAATCCCAACATTGTTTTTATAGGGGGGTATGGGAAAGAGGATCTTTTATAAGCTGAGTTTAAAATGTATAAGGATACATCAACAAATTGGATAATCTAGACAAAATGGACAAATTCCTAGAAATACACAACGTAAGACTAAATCATGAAGGAATGAGAAATCCAAATACACCTTGTCTTAGTCAGCTCGGGCTGCTGTAACAAAATGTCATAAACTGGGTGGCTTAAACAACAATTTATTTCTCAAGTTCCACAAATTGGAAGTCTGAGGTCAGGATGCCAGCAGGGATAGGTAAGTCTCCTGTGCACGCGTATAAGATTTTCTGTGGGTTTTACATCTAGAGGTGTGATTACTGGGTTTTAAGGTATGTGCCTATTCAATTGTGAAAAGTAGTGCAGAACTGTTTTTCCAAGCAGTCACACCAATTTACACTCCCACCAGCAGTGTATGAGAGTTCCACTCTGTATTCTTACTTGGTATTGTCAGACTTTGTTATTTTTTCAATCTGACAGGCATGTAGTGTATCTAATGGTATTAGATATTAACTAATTAATTAGGCAATAACCTGTACTTCCATGATTGTTAATGAGGTTGAGCATATTTTTATTTATTAGCCATTTGACTTTCCTCTTTTTTGAAGTGCAGATTCCAGTCTTTTGTCTATTTTTCTATTAGATCGTTTGGTTTTTTTCTTGATTGGTTGTTGCCGATTTTCTAGTTCTGCTATAAATTCCTTATCAGTTATATGTTGCAATATCCGAGAGGCCTGCAGGCCCCAGGGAAGCTTCAGAGGAAGGCTGAGGACAGCAGGGTCTTGTAGGTGTAGATGAAGTTCTCCAGGCACAGAGGTCGCCCTGCCGTCCCACACAAAGGGAACAGCTTGTGCAGATTCCATTTGCTTAGGGCCCCAATCAAACATAACTGGGAAAAGATAAAAAGGAAAAAGACCTGCTGTCCCTGCTCAGCCTTCCTTAAACAAATTAGGTTTGTTTCTGTATTTGACATCCCCGTTTTTAAAGACTACTTTTTTTTTTTTTGTCTTTTTCTGTGTCCGGCAACGGATTGCAACCCTCAGTGTCGCACCCATACCGGACCGGGACCGGCAACGGGATCGCAACCCTCGGTGCTGCGCTTGCACCTCGCTCAGCCAGAGAGCGGGAACCGGTCTGTATGCGGGATCCGAACCCTTGGGCGGGAGCGCCACCGCACTTCCCAAGCGGTGCACTTATCCAGTGCGCCACCGGGCCGGCCCTTAAAGACTACTTTTGATGTGGATAAAAATGGATTTGTGTGTCTCTCCAGGTTAGGCTTTTCTCTGAGAAAGCACAACTCATCTCTGGGGAAAAGAGGGAAGGCCAACTGGAGGAAGCCATTCTCTGAAAGAAATAGTTTTCATTGTCCAGACTTACTCCCTTTAAAATTGTGAAGTATCTTGAAGAAGTATTTAGGACCCCAACCTAATGAGATTATTCATAACAAATCTGTCCTTCAGAAGATGTAATTCACTAGTATTTCTCTGGGAATCATTTAGGAACAGCAGCAGTTTAAAGCTTGAAAAAAGTTTCTTTTTATTTGTTATCTCCAACAGCTGACAGATCTCTCTTGCTAAGCAGTGATTTGTCGGTGCTTGGTTCTTTATTCTAGCTATTTAAAAGGACGGTTAAGGAAAACTGTAATTCTTGGGTGATTTCCATTTGAAACCTTATTTGGCCCCTCATTAATTACCTTATTCATTAGGGTGGGAAGCACTCTGGCTGAAGATCACATGCTTTGGCCTTGGGAAAGGGTGACTCATTTTGTTCTCTGATTGACCTGGCCTTGGAGTGGAGTGGAAAGGGCTGAAAATAGTCATGTCTTGGCTGCATCGGTCAGGCGGAAAGGTCTCTGTAACATGGGTCCGCTAACAAGTGAGAAAGAGAAACAAGGGTCCAGGACGTTGGCCTCACCAGTTGCAGTGGATATACTGTGAGTGGAGTTGATAAAGGCTCAAGGAAAACTTTACAGAGGTTTAGATTTATTCAAGCTGCTTACATTTGTTAAAAGGTAAAACTGAAGTGTAATCTTCTGTTCAAAGTTTGAGTTTTCAACTTGTTTCCAACTTAGCATCCCCAGATCCCAGTTCTCATCCAGATTGAAGGTCACTTTTCCCTTGTCTGCTATGTATGTAAATTTGGTCACCTGTCTTGTAAAAGTCAGATGCCTGTCTGCTTTCTTTCACTCATTCAACCAGTGTTATTAAACAAGTATTATGTACCAGGCACTGTGCCAGGTATAGGGATAAAATATGAATAAGACGAATAAGAAATAATTTTTTCTTTCAACAAGCCTTTATTCAAAAGGAATCATTGGTGGTTGAGGTCAGAACAGATGTGACTTTTGGGTAGTGTTGGTCACTGGAAGGAGCCATGAGGGGCTCTGGGTGCTGGTCATTTTTCCTTGTGATCTGGGTGCTGGTTACATGGCTGTGTTCATTTTGTGAAGATTCACGGAGCTGATCACTTATGATTTATGCACTTTTTGTAAGAATGTTATACAATTTACTTTCAAAAACCACAATCCACAAATATTTACTTTTTAAAAACCTTTATTAAATTGGCATCCCCAGTAGTACAGTGACAGATTCTTTTAGGTTTGAAGCACATTAGAACTAAGTTCTGGTACCTTTTTTCTGATGTTCTTCCTATTCCTCCAGGAATCCTGGCACCACTTTGCCCCCAAACAGACCTTTAAAAAGCACAACCTCAGAATATTCAAGAAATAAAATATTTTGTTTTTATATTTTTAAGTTAGGAAAAAACATGGAAGAGTGTAATAGAAAACTAAGGAAATAGGAAACTCTTGTCTTACCTTGTATTTTCCATTTGTCAGAAGATGAGTGACTTTAGGGCCGGCCCCGTGGCTCACTTGGGAGAGTGCGGTGCTGACAACACCAAGGCCACGGGTTCGGATCCTATATAGGGATGGCCAGTTTGCTCACTGGGTGAGCGTGGTGCTGACAACACCAAGTCAAGGGTTAAGATCCCCTTACCGGTCATCTTTTAAAAAAAAAAAAAAAAAAAAAAAAGAAGATGAGTGACTTTGATCTGATTCAAGCATATTGTTTACATTGTTTTCATGTTTCTACATAATAATTGTTCTAAGATGTAAATGTGGCTTAGATCGTGGGCTGTGTGTGAACAGGACCTTGCCCGCTCTGCGCTACTGAACTGTGCTACCACCAGCCCAGGCATTTCAGTGGAGTGTGGCGCCACGCTGTATTCTTCTTACCTAGCTCCTGAGGATGAGAGTAAAAGTACGCTACAGTGAAATGTCTCTGATTCTTAATTTTTAAACGCGTCGGAGAAGACAGAGCCAAGGAAAGCTCATGCAAATATCCACTTTCATCAACAACCAACGAAACGGCCAAGTCTCAAGTGCTTAATCAACTTTTTTTTTTTTCTAATAATATAAACTTCAGAAGTTACCAAAATGCATAAAGCAATAACAGGAGATGAATTTGCCCCCAGTAAAGTTATGATTGATAGCAGTCCAGCTCTTTCTTATTTTCTGATTTTATTATTTACATTGATATTTACTGATGTTTTAGCCTTTATAAAGATGTGTTAAACAAACATAGTGTGGCTTTCAGTTCACTTTAGGTCTCTTAGAATGACCACTTAATTTATTATCCAAACCCGGGCACTTTTGAAGATGAAAGGAGACGCTGAAAATAATTAACAGTGTTAACTGATCTAGAACAGGAGTAACCTGGGACCGGCCGGGGCAAATTAGGACATCTAGTCATCCTACCTATCTTTGGATACGGGAGAAAACAAACCAGAGTTTTTTTCTCAACCAGCCTTTACCATATCCTTTGTGTGTTTGTTTGTTTGTTTTCTTTTCTTTTCTTGATGGCTGGCTGGTATGGAGATCTGAACCCTTGACCTTGGTGTATCAGCACCATGCTCTAACGAATGAGCTAACCGGCCAGCCCTACGTGTCCTTTAACAGTGGCATGTCCTGTACCCTTTCCTCCAGTCCATTATTGCTCAGTTTTACCTGGCCTCCCTGCCTCACTGCCCTCCTGGCTACTTGTAAGTCTGCATACCTCAGTCTAGCTAAGGTACCCGCTGGCCCCCGCATTTCTTTATTAAAAACATGCAATGTACAAGGACACGTTAATTGCTCCCTTTTTTGCAAATCACATTAATTTTATATATCATGGCTGCATTAGTCCGTTTCTGTTGCTTACAACAAAATACCTGAGACTGGCTGATTTGGAGAGAAAACAAAATTTACTGCTTACAGTTTTGGAGGCTAAGTCCAGAGTCCAGGGAACACATCTGGTGAGGGTCTTGGTGGTGGCAACAGTGACCGAGGGGTCTCACATGGCAGAAAATGGCAAAGCAGAGAAAAGAGAGCAATAATTCCTCATGTACTCTCCTTTTAAAGCCCTCAGAACCATGCCCTTGATCACCATTATTAATCCATTCACTATGGCAAGGTCCTACAATCCAATCACCTCTTCAAGGCTCCACCTTTCAATTACCGTAATCGGATTTCCCGTCCTCAGCAGTTACAGTGGGGACCAAGCCTCAGTGAGGTTGTTGGTGGGGGGGGGGACATCCAATCTACAGTAATGGCCAATTTAAAGCAAAACCAAACCAAACAAAAAAGAGAAACACTCAGCTCACACCCATACTACACCATCTCTCCTAATTAATATCCAACTTCTCCGATCGCCTCAAGCTCTATTTCTTCATCATCACATAGGTATACAGTCTTTTTTGTTTTTGTTTTTAAAGATGACCGGTAAGGGGATCTTAACCCTTGACTTGTTGTGGTCAGCACCACGCTCTCCCAAGTGAGCAACCGGCCATCCCTATATAGGGATCCAAACCCGTGGCCTTGGTGTCATCAGCACCACACTCTCCCAAGTGAGCCACAGGCTGTCCCTTATGTATACAGGTTTTTACTACGCTATCTTGTGTTTACTGAACATAACTTTATAAATGTTCTTAAGTCATTTCATATGTGTGTTTTGCTTCCCATTCAATTAAGACAGCAAAGAACTAGATCTACTTTTCTCTGGCTCCCATATTGCCTGGTACAGTGTTCAACATACAAAACTTCCTCAGTATTCTTACTGACTAAACAAATCTTTTGACAAAATTCCAAGAAATTTTCCTTTTCCTCGGAAAAGGAAATGTAGCATTTTCTTAATGTTCCCTGATTTTAGTTGAAGTGTTGTTAATCCTCATTATTCACAGATTCCCCTATTGGTGAATTTGCTTACTCCCTAAAATTTATCTGTAGCCCCAAGAGCAATATTCATGGCTTTTTCATGGTCATTTGTGGATCTGTGTCACCTGATGAGCATGTTCCTGGTTGAGGTCCAGCAAGGCTGTGTCTGCCTTCTTGCTTCAGCTCCTACTATAAATGAGTGTCCTTTCCAAGGTAAGTTTAACTGCCCCATTTTTTTTGCATTTTTGTGCTTTTTGCTGGTGATTTCACTGTTTAAAATAGCTCCCAAGCATAGTGTTGAAGTGCCGTCTAATGTTCCCTAAGCACAAGAAGGCTGTGATGTGCCTTATGCAGAAAATGCGTGCTCTAGATAAGCTTCATTCAGACATGAGTTATAGTGGTGTTGGCCATGAGTTCAGTGTTAATGAATCAACAATACTTAAAACATTGTTTAGAATTGCACAACCTGAAATACTAGAAAGAGTTCATTTGCTCACAAATAGTCTATACTATTCTGATTATGAACCAAAATTGTGCTAAACTTTAATAATTTATTTTAAAATCAGCAAACACATTCTGCCTATTCAGAAAATTTTGTTGATTCCAGAACAATCAACTTTCATTCCATAAATAAATGATGAACTACCCCATAGTTTGATGTGGCTCATATATACGAAGACATTATTGCCTAAGCTATTATCACTTTCTTGGAAACAAACAAAAATTCCAAGAGCCAGAGATCCAATCAAGATGGCAGAATAGATGGTTCCCAGCATCAGTTTCTCCCACAAATCAACCAATTTACAATTATAAAAATGTAACATGAGCCAAGCTGGGGC
Organism: Galeopterus variegatus; assembly: GCF_000696425.1. Lineage (NCBI taxonomy): Eukaryota > Metazoa > Chordata > Mammalia > Dermoptera > Cynocephalidae > Galeopterus > Galeopterus variegatus. Next base: position 319,788 of record NW_007726582.1, read on the forward strand.
TGCTGGAGCTCAGGGGAAGAAGAGGAGAGACGTACGGAGTTCATGAAGGTGGAAGAAACTACGATGAGAGAAAGAAAAAGCTGCTCTGAGCATTTCGGGCCGCGGCTGCTTTAAGGCTCGAGCTGCTGAGCACATGGAGCAGGAGCCGGCAGGAGCCGCAGCTGTGCCCTTCGGATGGAGTTACTTGGACGTGACAGGAGAGAAGAGAGCCTTGGCGGCCCCGAAGACAGCAAGACCACTAATAGGGTTCATGTGGACCCACACAGGAGCAAGGAGCCAGAACAACTGAAAAACGGAGCCATTCAGAGGCCGGTGATTCATTGCAAGGGACGGCACAGGGCCTGTCCCATGGGAAGTGTTTGGAGCATGGGTGGTGGGGAGACAGGCCCACTGGGAGAACACTGGGACACAGCAAGGACAGCTGATCTGCCCTCCAATCAGCACAGGACCACTCAGAGGAGACTGGTCAGGAATGCAGAATTGCATGGGGTGCAGTTTGACAAAAAAACTCAGGCCCAGATCAGAGATTCTACAGAACACAGATCCACCGGGTCTCTGGAGAGCCAGAAGTACCTATGAGATCAACCATTAAACCCTGAGCTGCACAAAAATCCTTCCCTAGGGAAACAGCAGCAAAGCAGCAATTTAGCTCAACCACACACTCAAGTACTGGTTCCCACAGGAAGTTCCCCCTGTTAGAAGCAAAGGACAAAAAATTAGTTCGGGCCCAGGCACACCACCAGCACCTTGGGGCCTGTCTGGGAACTGGAGGCTCGGATATGGGGACCCCACTCCCAATTCCAGACAAACTGTACCAGTGCATTGGGGCCAGCCTGGGGACCTGAAGCATGGGGAAGAGGACTGGACCCCCTCCAACAACCAGGTACACCATGCCAGCACCTTGGAGCCCACCGGGGGACCTGGGGTATGGACAAGGGGACTGGACCTCTCTCCCACAACCAGGCACACTGTACCAGCACCTTGGGCCCTGCCCAGGGACCCAGGGCACGGAGAAGGGGACTGGACCACCCTCCCACAACCAGGCACAACATGCCAGCACCTCAGAGCCCACCTGGGGACCCGGGGTATGGAGAAGGGGACTGGACCTTTCTCCTACAACCAGGCACACCAAGCCAGACCCTTGGGGCCCACCCACGGTCCCAGGGCATAGAGAAGGGGACTGGACCACCCTCCCACAACCAGGCACACCACACCAGCAACTTGGGGCCTGCCCAGGGACCCGAGGCAAGGAGAAGGGGAATGGACCTCTCTCCCACAACCAGGCACACTGCACCAGTGCCTCAGGACCCACCCAGGGACCCGGGACATGGGGAAGGGGACTGGACCCTTCCCACAACCAGGCACATGGTGCCTGTGCCTTGGGCTCTGCCCGTGGACCAGAGGCATGGAGAAGGGGACCAAACACACCCCACAACCAGGCATACCTCCAGTGCCAAGGAGCATGCCAAAAACAGCAACCCCATGTGGGTGGCCCACCACAGCCACCACAATAACCATGGCTGCTGCAAAAGTGGTTAGACACCACAGCCACCACGCAGATGGTCCACCAACCACTGGAGTGCATTCACACAAGGGGAGTCACCAGCAGAGACAAAGAAAAGAAGAGGATGTCTCTTT
>NW_007726582.1:321775-330658 GCF_000696425.1 Galeopterus variegatus
ATTCTTTCAGAAGGAGAGAAGAAATCTAGGGCAATTAGAGGGGGGAGGGAGAGGGAATGGGTGAAGGAGAGAGATTGGACAAGGGGCATAAAGAATAATTACGATTTATAACAATATATATGCTAGTAATACTGATTTAGTCAGCATATCTCAATGTCAAACCCCAAAATATGTATAATCGATTTTGATTCAATAAATAAAATAAATTATTAAAAAAAAAATCCAAGGGCCTATTCTTGTCAGTTATTTCTTATGATGTAAAAAATGTGTTCAAAACCACACTGTAAGTATGACAGTGATTATTTCTCAAATATGGTATATGGTGTAAGTTGGCTGTAGGAAGTATTCATAGGTCTAATAAACATCTGAAAAAAATTAAGGGATATGGGATTAGTAATTAATTTCATCTTTTTCAGGAAGAAGATATTTACCATTGAATTGCCTGATGATCCGAAGATATTTATGTAGAGCTCTTGATTCTCCCAAAGAGCTCATTGAGTTGTTCCAAAACAAATTCCTTCATAGAACAGCGTGATGGAGCAGCAGCAGCAACTGAGAAACTTGCAGGATTTCTTGCTGGTCTATAATCAGAGGACAGAATTCTGCTTCAGGCGCTGTGTGCCCGGCCTGTACCACTGAGCTCTGGACACTGAGGAGGAGGCCTGTCTGCACAGCTGTGCTGGGGAGCTTATCCATTCCAACTCCTGCCTTATGGCCATACAGCTCATGCCTGTCCCTGGTATAGCACCCATCACAGACTATGAGGCTGCCACAGCTGTGCCAGGCATTGCTGCTGAACAGCTTGGAGTCTCATCACTAAGCAGCTAGCCATGATGGTTTTTTAAAAAAGAAATATTTAAAACAACCACACAAAAATCAATAAAATGCCAGGAGTAAGACAATACCTTTCAATAACAACTGTGAATGTAGATGGATTGAATTCCTCACTCAAAAAACATAGACTAGCTGAATGGATTAAAAAACTAGACCCAACTATATACTGCCTACAAGAAACTCACCTTACCTGTAAAGACTCACATAGTGTAATAATGAAGGGATGGAAAAAGATATACCATGCAAATGGAAAACAAAAACCAACAGGAGTAGCTATTCTTACATCAGATAAAATAGACTTTAAACCAAAAACTATAAGAAGAGACAAAGAAGGCCTTTTTATAACAATGATGGGATCTATCCAGCAAGAGAATATAACAATCATAAATATATATGCATCCAACATCAAAGCACCCAGATATATAAAGCAAGCACTATGAGACTTAAAGAGAGAGAGAGAGAGACTCCATATTATATAATTATAGTTGGGAATGTCAACTCCCCTCTCTCAACATGGGACAGATCATCTAGGCAACAAGTCAACAGAAAAACACAGGATTTAAAATATATTTTAGACAAATTGGATTTGGCAGACATCTACAGAACATTTCATCCAACAACTAAAGAATATATACTTTTCTCACCAGCACATGCAACATTCTCCAGGATAGTCCACATATTAAGTCTCAAATCAAGTCTCAACAAATTTTTTAAAATTGAAATCATTTCAAGAATCTTTTCAGACCACAACAGAATAAAACTAGAAATCAACAACAAGTGAAACTTTAGAAACTATATAAACACACAGAAATTAAATAACATGTTCCTGAATGACCTGTGGGTCAAAGAAGAAATTACGTAGAAAATCAAAAAATTTCTTGAAACTAATGAAAATAAAGACACATCATACCGAAACCTATGGGATACTGCAAAAGCAGTACCTAGAGGGAAATTTATTTCAATAAAAGCTTACATCAAAATAATAGAAAGATCTGAAATAAATAACCTAACATTACACTTCAAAGAACTACAATCTAATCCCAAAATTAGTAACCAGAAAGAAATCATTAAAATCATAGCAGAACTAAATGAAAGAGACCAAAAAACAAAAAACAAAAACACTAAACAAACGATCAATGAAAGAAAAAGTTGTTTTTTTGAGAAGATAAACAAGATAGACAAATCATTAGGTAGACTTACTAAAAAAAAGAAGACAGAAGACACAAATAACAATAATCAGAAATGAAAAGGAGTCATTACAACAGATACTGCAGAAATACAAAGGATCATTAAAGACTATTATGAACAACTATATGCCAACAAATTTGAAAATCTGGAGGAAATATTTCTGGACACACACAAACTACGAAGACTGAACCAAGAAGAAATAGAAAACCTGAACAGATCAATAAGAGCAGAAAGCTTGAAGTAGTAGTCAGCAGTCTTCCAACAAAGAAAAGCCCAGGACTGGATGGCTTCACTGCTGAATACTACCAAACCTTTAAAGAAGAATTAATACCAATCCTTTTCAAACTATTCCAAAAAATTGAAAGAGGCTATTCTCCCAAACTTATTCTGTGAGGCCAGTATCACTCTTATAGCAAAACCAGAGAAAGATAAAACAAAAAAAGAAAACTACAGGCCAATATCCTTGATGAACATAGACGCAAAAATCCTTAACAAAACATTAGCAAACAATACAGAAGCACATCAAAAACATTATACATCACGATCAAGTGGGATTCATCCCAGGGATGCAATGATGGTTCAACATATGCAAATCAATAAATGTGACACACCACATTTGCAAAATCAAGGGCAAAAACCATATGATTATCTCAGTAGAAACAGAAAAAGCATTTGACAAAATTCAATATCCCTTCATGATAAATACTTTCAACAAATTAGGTATAGAAGGAAAGTATCCCAACACAGTAAAAGCCGTATATGACAAATCCACCACCAATATCATCCTGAATGGGGAAAAGCTAAAAGCTTTTCCTTTAAGAACAGAAAGAAGACAAGGATGCTCACTCTCACCACTCTTATTTAGCACAGTGTTGGAAGTACTAGCCAGAGCAATCAGGCAAAAGAAAGAAATAATGGGCATCCAAATTGGAAAAGATGAAATCAATTTGTCCCTCTTTGCAGATGGCATGATCCTGTATGTAGAAAAACCTAAAGACTGTACCAAAAAATACTTACATCTGATAAATGAATTCAGTAAAGCTGTAGAATTCAAAATCAATATACAAAAATCAGTAGCATTTTTATACACTAACAACAAACCAGCAGAAAAAGAAATCAAGAAAGCAAGCCCATTTACAGTAGCCACCAAACAAACAAAATACATAAGAATAAATTTAAACAAGGAGAAGAAAGATCTCTACAATAAGAATTATAAATCTCTGCTGAAAGAAATTAAAGAGGACACAAAAAGATGGAAAGACATTCCTGTTCATGGATTGGAAGAATTAATGTTGTGAAAATGTTCATACTATCCAAAGTGATCTAAAAGTCCAATGCAATCCTCATAAAAATACCAATGACATTCTTCACAGAAATAGAAAAAACAATCCTAACATTCATGTGGAACAACAAAAGACCTGAGCAACCAAAGCAATCCTGAGCAAAATAAATAAATAAATAAAGCTGGTGACATTACACTACAAATTATGCTACAAAGCTATAGTAACCAAAACAGCATGGTACTGGCATAAAAACAGACACACAAACAAATGGAACAGAATAGAGAACCCAGAAATCAATTCATGTATTTACAGTTGACTGATCTTCAATGAAGACACCAAGAACATACAATGGAGAAAGGACATCTCGTCAATAAATGGTGCTGGGAAAATTGAATATCCATGTGTAGAAGAATGAAACTAGACCCATACCTCTCCCTATATACCAAAATAAACTCCAAATAGATTAAAAACTTAAATAAAAGACCTGAAACTATAAAACTCCTAGAAGAAAACATATGGGAAATACTTCAGGATGTAGGACTGGGCAAAGACTTTATGAATAAGTCCTCAAAAGCACAGGCAACAAAATAAAAAGTAAACAAATGGGATTATATCATACTAAAAAGCTTCTTCACAGCAAAGGAAAATATTGACAGAATAAGAAGATAACCTATAGAATGGGAGAAGATATTTGCAAATTATACATCTAACAAGAGATTAATATCCAGAATATAAAAGGAACTCACACAACTTAACTGTAAAATAAACAAATAATACAATTAAAAAATGGGCAAAGGAGCTGAACAGACATTTCTCAAAGGAGGACATACAAAAGGCCAAAAGGTACATGAAAAAATGCTCAACATCACTAATCATCAGGGAAATGCAAATCAAAACCACATTGAGATATCATCTCACCCCCATTAGACTGGCTATTATCAAAAAGACATAGAATAACAAATGCTGGTGAGGATGCAGAGAAAGGGGGACCCTCCTACACTGTTGGTGGGACTGTAACATAGCACAGCCATTATGGAAAACAGTTTAGAGGTTTCTCAAACCACGACCGATAGAACTACCATACAATCCAGCAATTCCACTGCTGGGTAAATACCCAAAGGAATGAAAATCATCATGTCAAAGGGACACCTGTACTTCCATATTAATCACAGCCCTATTTACAATAGCCAAGATATGGAACCAACATAAGTGTCCATCAAAAGACAACTGGATAAAGAAAATGTGGTATATGTACACTCAGTGAAACACTACTCAGCCATAAAAAAGAATGAAATTCTGCCATTTGAAGCAACATGGATGAGCTTGGAGAAAATTGTGTTCAGTGAAATAAGCCAGGCACAGAAAGAGAAATACCACATGTCCTCACTCATAAGTGGGGGCTAAAAAATAAATAAATGGAAGGAAGGAAGGAAGGAAGGAAGGAAGGAAGGAAGGAAGGAAGGAAAGAAAGAGAGAGAAAGAAAGAACAGTTACAATAATACATTGAACTTTCAGAAAGAGAGAACAGAACTGTGGTTACTAAAGATGGGAAAGGGCGAGAGGGTTATCGAGAAATTGGTTAATGGACAAGAGAATGATTATGTTTTGTAATGATGAATATACTAATTATCCTGATTTGATCATCACATATTGTACACAGGTATTGATATTCAACTCTGTACCCCACAAATATGTATAATAATGTTTCAGTATAAAAGTAACCAGAAAGTTATTTAACACATTCTTATTTCTGCTGTCTAGAATATTAAAATTAAAATCTCTTAAAAAAAAAAAAAAAAAAGAACCTGACTGCAAATTTGTACTGTTACTCACCAGAGTGGTTAGTAACAATAACAACTGTCAACATTCACCCTCCATTTCCTGTGTGCCAGGCACTATGCTAAACTGCTTACATGTGGTTACTCAACTAATCCCTCCAACAGCCACAGGAGCTATTCCAATTTTCAGAGGAAAGAACTGAGGATAGGAGGGTATTCCTTGTCCAAGATCACTCTGCTAAGGAGGTGAGGGTGCCGAATTTTGAACAGTACACTATCTCCATTGCATGAGCTCTTAAACAGTTTTTTATGTGTAATTTCAGACATGATTTCAACTTTTCCTAGTTTTAACATTCTCAGGTGATAGTGTAAAATGTATTAAGGCACACACCCCTAATCCAAATAGAAGTTCCTCCTGGCATCTCTCAAGAAAGGTGGTTAAAATAATGGCCATAGTCCTTAAGAATGTCATGTAAGATCAGTCTTGGGTTCAGAAGATATTGAGATTTTACTCTTTAGCTATGTATAGTAAATGGGATATTTGCAAGTAAGTAAGTTAAGAAAAATTGAAGAGGGCAAATGTTCTTTGTTTTGACCTATTTGATCAAAGCCTTTGACAAGATAGGCAAGTAGCTGTTATTTGTAAATTTTGAAGTCTGGAGACTTACTGAATTTGTTCTGAATGTGCCTCGTCCAAAGCAATGCCTTCTCAAATGGAGCTAAACAAATGCTATCACCCGAACCCTGGCATTCCAAAACAGAGTAGCTAGACTGAGATAGATGGTGCAGCCAGTTAATTTTTCTCAGAGCTACTTTTCCTCTCTTTTCCTATCAAACTACATTTTTAAAAAAGAATAAAGGGTGTCTTACCACTAATTTATAAATGTGCAAGACATTATCTTAGGGTAATATGTTAGAAACACTTTGAAATAATTTATTCAAGATATCTTCTAGTCTTCAAAGACTTTCTTTTTCCATCATTAGATAAACAGAACAAAGAAGCAATAAAGACACCTAAAAGTACACCTAGAAATTGGGGAGAAATTTTTTTGTCATCTACAAAGCAAAGATGAAGGATCAGTAGGGTGGGAAGCCCAGGGTAGTCTCATGACACTTGACCACATCCTAGATGCAAATCGGTTCATCTTGACCAAATGTCCTGTGCCCAGATGACTGGGGTTGGGCTGGCAGAAATGTGCCTGCCTGCTGCCCCAGTAATGGCTACCCACACTCCTTTTCCACTAAGCGACTGAGGGGGTGAGGGTGTTCTGGAGGCTCAGGAGGCTGTCTGCTTCACGAGAAATGTCCCCAAATACAGAGCCCAATGAGCATCTTACTTCATCACCAACAATGGGATGAAGTAGCTCTACCTTGGATTTTTACTTTAGGTAAATTGGTCACACAATCAAGGGTGTAAGTTACTATGAGACACTTTTGTTTTAAAAGCAGAAGAAATTTCATCAGATTGTTATAGGAAACAGACAGTTTTCAAGTTGGCAGCATACAAAAAATTCATACTTGCAGCATTCTGCCAGTCATATCTACATTGCTGTGTATGGCTGGGACCAGATGACCTGCCTGATTAGTCTGTTTCTTAATGTGCTTAAGCTCAGTATTCTCAGGAAGCTTCCCTGTGCCTTGTTCCTTGGAGGTCGTTCTGGTTCCCGAGTTTGTTGCATCCCTTCCTCTGGCTGGAGAAGAAAAGGGAGAAGCTCTCTTGGAATCTTGACCTCAAGTCTCCCGGGAACCTTCTGAGAGCCAAGAGTCTTCTTCCTCTTCCCAGAGCAGCCTCACACCAGGGATACGTGGACCTGTGTCTAAAGAAACGCATGTGATAAACACTGGCTCACTATATCGACTGTGCGTCAGGAGCTTTAACACCCTTCGTTGCACAGGAACTCCTGGAAGCTCTACAGTCAGAGCTTATGTCACGTTTGGCTTGCTCATGAATCCTCAGTATTTTTGCACAATGCCTAGCTTATAACAGATGCTCAGAATAAAATTCATTTACTGATAAATGCCATTTATAGCTGATTGACATATTGTGGTCATCTCTATGATAAGTTGGTCCTCAAACTCTTGGACAGCTTCCTAGCATAACTTTGATTCAATGGAACAAACGGATTTGACTTGATCAGTTCAAATTACCTTTAAGTTTGAGAATGACCTGTATCAAAGAGAAGTTGTAGTTGTTAGCTGCTAGCCGTAGACATACACGACTTCTGTGTTTCCTCCTTTTTTTTTTTTTTTTTTTTTTTCCTTCTCTTTCTCTTTTTCATTTCTATGCTCCATTTCTTCCCTATGACACTTCATGGACAAAATGGTGTTAGGACAGAGAGGACTGGGAAGTCATACAGAAAAATACAGATCGGGTTACACAAGCTGGCTTTTTATCCCTTTCTGTTATTTCTACCTCCAGGGTGGCTCTTTTGAAGGCTGGGATGACTCCAGTCCATTATTTGCATGATCGTCCATTAGAGAGTTCATGGACAGATTATGTCCTTACGTGGTGTAATTTTCTGCTTGGCCCTTGTGGAGTTTCTACTTAGGGAATTTTCTTTCTTTCATTTGCAAATCAAAAGGTCCAACAACACCATCAAAGCATGTTTGAAACAAAATGGACGAATGGTTTCATTTAGTAGAGTAGGAACATAGCAAAGCTTTATTATCTACATAGTTCACGGCCAACGGTGTCTTGCAGTTTATGTATGCAGTCTGCAAATAACCTCATTATGGTGTTCATTAGATGCAGCAGGTCGTCTCAAACACACAGCTCTCTTCAACACCCCTGAAATACAACATTTCGGTGGTGATTTTATTTGACATTCTTCTGTGGAGTTTCTTCACCCGGAAAAGAAGTTGGTAGAGATTAGTGTAACTCAAGAACAGGCAGAAAACATGCAAGAAAGTAAAAGAACAGACAAATGTCTAGCAGTGTCTGAACTGTTAAGAAGCAAAGGCGAGACTCGTGTGCAACAAATGCCTTTAATATCGATAGAAAAATAAAGTTCAGAGTAGGACATCAGAAGCAGAGGCTGTGAGATCACCTTGCAAAAACGAGCGCAGCCCGGAACGGTTTGATGTCGTGCTGCAGAAGCTGTTGGGACGCGGCGGGGCTGTTGCTTCTGTGGTCCTCCTGCCCCGCACGCTGATTTGCAAACGTTAAATCGATGCATAAGGCAGTGCTGGGTAAAGAAAGAGAAGAGGACCAGCGTTCATCGCCCTCTGAACTCGCCCAAGTCCATAACGTCGTGAGAATGGCAGTGTCTTGCCAGAGGAATAAATCCGAGCCGAGCCCCCGCTGCCCACCGCTCGGAGACTGATGAAGATGTCCCTCATTCACCCCGGGAAGCCGGCACCCAGGCTTCGTGACAGCAGGACAGCCAGACTGGCCGACTGCGGCTCTTCCCGAGGGGCCGGGGACGCGCCCGCTGGGAGGCGGGAGGCGGAGTTGCTCCGCTTCTGGGAAGAGACCAAAGGAATGAGTAATTGGAAACTCTGTAAAATAGACCCTTAGCCCAAACCCTTTCGCTCTTTCACCCCAAAACCCCTGCCGAGAGGCGAGGGGACAGGAGACAGGGCGACGCGGTGGAGGGAGAGTCACGTTTCGGAGAGGGAAGTGAAATAAAGAGGGCGGCACCCGGGGGGACCTGTGCGTCATTGAGGGACCGGGGAGAAGCGCAGGGCGCACGAGGCTGCAAAAGGAGAAGCGGCAGCGAGCAGCCAGGGGGCGGCCGCGCAGCGCGGGTGGGGGCGCCGCCCAGCGCCCCAGCCTCCTGCCTTCCCGAGCGGCGCCCCGG
>NW_007726582.1:330668-331248 GCF_000696425.1 Galeopterus variegatus
CCGGGGCTGCCCTGCCGAGGCTACCAGCGGCAGCCGGGGGTCGCCCTTGGGGTCGCCCGAGCGACTCCTCCGGGTGGCCGTGCGCTCCACTGAGGGCGCCTCAAGCAGCGCTGACTCCGGGGGCGTGGGGTGCAAGGAGCGTGCCGCAGAGCAGTGCCGTCCGGAGTCTACTCGCAGGAATTCCAGGAGCCCCTGGGACCGTGGGTGCTTCTCTTTTCCCTACCTTTACTCGGATGTGGGTGTAAGCTCTCCAAAGAGTCCCCGCGCACCCTCCGGCGTCTGCTTGGACCAGCTCCCGTCCCCGCAGGGGGCGACGGGCTCCCTGACCGTCCTCGGTCCCCAGCTGTACCAGCTCGTCCCCTCTCCCCCGGCCTCATTGTTCTGCCGGTTGACTGTTCCCTTCTCCCTCTCTCTCCTTCCCCCCAGGAACTGGTGCGCCTACATCGTGAGCAAGAATGTGAGCTGCTCTGTGCACGAGGGGAGCGAGAGTTATATCCAGGCTCAGTACAGCTGTGCCTGGAACCAGATGCCTTGCCCGTCCGCGCTGGTGTAAGTCGCCGGGCGGGGAGCGGTGGGGGTG
>NW_007726582.1:331261-336213 GCF_000696425.1 Galeopterus variegatus
GGTGGGTGGGAGCGCTGGCCTCCAGCCCTTCCGTAAATCTCTTCCAGATCTGGTGGAAGCCCAGCAGCGGAAAGGTTTGAGCGCTGTGCGCGGTACCAGCCACGCTGGGGTATTTAAGAAGCGTGCGCTGCCCTGAGTGATCATGGAGGGTGCGCCGATTTGGCACCCTGTGATCGCCAGGGCATAGGGGGGATGAAGAAAGCCCCCGCCCCCACTTCTCTTTTTTTTTCCCCATTCAATTTTATTACTAACATAAGGCAACTGAACCTAATTAGATCCATATTGTGTGTTCTGGGACACACAGAAGAATCCAAAATGTATACTGCTAAAAACTTTTGAATGTAGGATTGACTGAGTGGTTTGGCTAGCCAGTGTTCTAAAACATGGAGTTTCATCCAGTGTCCCCACAAAGCTGACCTCTTCCAGTATTGTAGAACTGTAAGCTAAAACCCTCAGGAATAATTTGCATACAAGTGTGTTTTTGTTTGGTTTGTTTTCCATTTATAGCTAGGGATTCGCTAAAAAGTTGTTAGGACAGAATGGTCCTTAAAGACAAGGGGAAGAATTAATCATCTTTTTGCTTATAAAGATTTCGCCATCTTAAAAAAAGAGGAAGTGTGGGCCGGCCCGGTGGTGCACTGGAGAGTGCGCCGCTTGGGAGTGCGGTGGCGCTCCCACCGAGGGTTCGGATCCCATGTGGAGACCGGTTCCCGCTCACTGGCTGAGCGCAGTGCGGGCACAACACCGAGGGTTGCGATCCCGTTGCCGGTCCCGGTATGGGCGCGACACCGAGGGTTGCGATCCCGTTACTGGTCAGTAAAAAAGACAAAAAAAAGGGGGAAAAAAAAAAAGAGGAAGTGCTACACTAGAGTACAGATTCTGTTAAATGCATCCCACCCATTCAATTGTCATCAAGCAGCAAGTTTTTGTGTATGTCCTATATCAGAAGATGGGCCAATGTGAATGAATGGCTGTTGGGATGGCTGAAATTAATTGTTTTCCAGTAAGAAGAAGTTGATTGTATCAGAGCACAGTTGTCATTACAGCAAAGCGTAGTCAGCAGGCGGATCTGTCCTTGGCAAAACTAACGGACAGACTGGAACTTGTACTCCAGGAAAACTTATTCCAGAGGGCAGCACGTGAGCCTGCAGACACTGGGGGTGGAAGTGGTCACCGGATCCCCCCCATGTGGGCTGCTGGGGGAGCTGCAAACAGGGATGGGATCATGCCCGTTAGGCAAAAACAAAGTGAAACAAAAACTCAAGTGAGAGCCTCACTTTCTGATACATAGAGGGAAAGGCTGCAATTGAATCCCTGGCTGCCACTTTCAGTTGGATAAATTGTCAGAGAGATCCAGTACTGTCATCCTGCCTTAATCTCTAGTCACTAAGGTTTAGACCTCATGGTCTATGGCCAGCAGTCAGTGACACCAGAACCAGGTAAGATTTTCATATTGTGGTAGGGAACTAAGTGTTTCCACACGGTCTGAATGGATTTGTGTAAAATTAGAATTGAATTGTCAGGAATATTTCATTTGTTTTATACAGGAAGTACATTTTGTGGTTTTCTTAATACTTGTGACAACTCAGAGATAAATAAATTTTTCATTTTGGTACGTAATTCTTTTTGTTTAAAGGATGGTTTGTTTTTATTTTCTCAAACTATTTTAGCTGTGTTGAAAACCAAATGGTTATGTAATTGTTGCATTTGACCAAAACTCAGTGAATCTTGGTCATCAGAGGTGAGCGAATCTCCTCCAGTTCAGCAAGTTAATAAAAGGTTGTTGGAGTGTATTTTTGCTACCCGGTGAGGAGGACAGCAGAGTTGCTATAAGAAAAATGGCAGATGTTGAGACTGTATAGCTGGTCTAGGTCCTGGATCAAACCAAGTAAGGAGAACCTCACCCAGGACCAACCGAAGTGCACAACCTGCTAAGCACGCTCAGCGAGAGAAAAGGCAAAGAGACAGACTGGGGAACACACGAATCATAGGACTTAATTGTGCAGAGAGAATACGCGCCGAGTGTGCATGCGGGTAGGTGGTCTTGGAAAGAAAATGGGAACCTCCCTGTGTGGTCCTAAGGGGGGGGTTATATATTGTTCTGGGACAGGGGTGTTTCTCTGTCTTAACTAAGGGGAAGAATATTTGGCCATGGAGGAGGATCTAAGGTAATTAAGGCCCAGTGAGGTAGTCTGAGCTTCCTGTCATGTGTCCCCGAGTTTCTGAAGTGTCCGACCATGCACAAGTCACTCTTCCTTTTCCCTTGTCCTGTTTGTCACAGGTGGAAGGCCGTAATGGCAGCGGTGTGCAGTTTCTGGTCAGGCGCAGGAGGAACTTCCCTTAACCTTGTCCTGTCTGTTGCAGGTGAAAGGTTGCAATGGCGGCGTCTGCACTCTTGTTCCCCGTTGTGCGGGGTGCACTGGTGTAGCATGCTGATGGGTGGGGTGGCTAAGCTGTTGCCAGTGCATTATGAGTCCACTAACTGCCAGGCAAAGAGGGGGGCAGTGCTGATCCGGTCTGAACATTTATGAGCTGCCTCCCTGGGATGAGTCCCTATTCTGTCCCTGCCTCTTTTCCTCCTGAGAGAGTTTGCTCCCGTAAATCTTTTTGGGGTGCAGAGGGCTGTAGATCCCATCAGTCTTCTGTAGCTGCTTCCTGTGAGTCAGGGAAGTTGTCCCTACCGTCCCTGGGAGCGAGACTCTCTAGCTAGACCGTAGCGTGGCCCCAGGGAAGGCTCAGGTATGGAGCGGAGCAAGGGTTCGTATCCTTGGAGCAACATGGTGGTGTTTGGGATGCCAGTTATTCTACAGGAAACAAATGAGAGGAGGAGTTTAATCACAACAGGGGCAATAAGTAGGGGAGCAAAGACGGTGGTTAAAGGTCCCCAAAAGGGTATTAGCTAAGAAAACGATTTCCGTGTCATCCCAAAGGGATTTCTGTCCTCTGTAGCTAGTTCTCTAAGCCAGGTTGCCGTGTCCTGTAATTTTCTCGTGTTATCTGCTATGACTCCCAACTGATTTACAAAGAAGCAACACTCTGCTCTATCAGGGCACAGGTTCCTCCTTGAGCTGAGGTTAGTGTGTGTAAGGCCCGTGGGTTCTGGAGCGCTACTGCAGCCTGAGAGTTGAGTTGAGAATTTAAGGTATTGAGGGCCTGTGCCATTTCCTCAAGGGCTCTGCTTGGTTCTAGGCATAAATTGGTGAAGATTCACTCTGATGAGATGATTCCTGCTACACTTGTACCTACACCGGTCCCTACACCACGCGTTATTCCAAGGGCAGCCAATAAGGGAAGGAAAGTTATCCGCCTTTTATTTAGTCTGATAGGATTTACTTTTGGAGTAGGGATTGATTGGTTTTTATCTAGGAGAGAAACATCAGGAGACAGATAAGCCAGGGGACAGATTCCTCTCCAATCATTTGGCAAAGTGGCACAGGTGGAGTGACCCCAGAGGAAGTGTATCCCACCTGAGCATGGCAAAGTGGCCTCTATGACTATGTTAAAACGGGGAATTCCTTCAGGAGGTGTTTGCCGTTTTCCTGCTTCCCGTGGCTGCAAGTGTCATAGCTGGGAGCAGGGACAACCAGGGGTGGTCAGTCGTTTGATTTACATTTTCATAAAATAGGGTGTTTCTAGTGTGGTCCCAAAGAATCCGGGGCTGGCGACTAATCATGTGACAGCAACAATGGTGATAAATGTTGTTATGAAAGAACCCATTTTGGCCAGTCATAGGCCATCCCCAACAATGTTGAGAAGTTTTGGTGGAGCAGTTTCCTTGACATGTTAAATTACCTGGTTGAGGTAGGATGGGGTTTTCAACCTTGTCAAACAGAAAAGTTGACCTGGCGGCCTGATAAAGTACCTGAGTGGGTTTTGTGACCTCAAAGATGGTGTGGCAGCCAGATTCAGGTAGTCATCCTAGGTCTTTTCCTCCCTGACTACAGTTCGACTTATGACAGAATGGAAAAATGGTATTTTGGGGGATGGAAATGTCCCTGTCAAGTGCCCCTCTAATGGGGATTAAGTTGGCCAGGAGTCCCTGTAGTTTTCTGAGGTCCCCTTTTACCTATTGAAGAAATTTTTTGCAGAGATGCGAGGTTGGGAGGACCAACTGGTTTCCAGAGGTTGGAGATCTGGGTCAAAACATACGAGGGTTGAGTGGCCCAAAGACCAGCAGAGGCCAGGAAGGCCAGGCTGACCTCTGTCCCGTGCAAATCCAACAGGAGGCATTGTAAAAGATATTTTTAAGAAATCCATGAGCCTAAAGTGCCAAAGGGAACAATGGATTCCTTCTGGCCACAGAGAAGGGCAGGTAGACAAGGGCAAGGAGAAAAAGAAGTCTGCTGGCCTGATCCATTGTGTTTGATCTGCGGAGCTGTAAGGATCTGCCCCTAGCCGATTTATTCCACAAGGGTGGTTATTCTTCCTACGTGTAATCTTGGAAGTCCCCTTGGGGGAATCCAGTCTCTACTGTATCCTGAACCAAGGTCTCTATTTGTTCTTCAGTTAGTTGAGCCAGGAGCTCAGTATTGTGGAAAAGAAGGGCCTGTACAGCAGCAGAATAAAAAGCCTCTATTTGGGCCGGCCTGGTGGCGCACTGGATAGTGTGCCGCTTGGGAAGCGCGGCGGCGCTCCCGCCCGAGGGTTCGGATCCCACATACAGACCGGTTCTCGCTCACTGGCTGAGCGAGGCGCGGGAGCAGCGCCGAGGGTTGCGATCCCGTTGCCAGTCCCCGGCCCGGTACGGGGGCAACACTGAGGGTTGCGATCCGTTGCAGGACACGGAAAAAGACAAAAGACAAAAAAAAAAAAAAAAAAAAACCCTCTTTTTTAAAAGGGTCCATCAAAACCCATGGGAATAAAAGAGGGCCTTCCCAGGTGGGGGGAGTGTCTTTACATAAGCCCAGAAGTAAGAGGACTGAGAAAATGATCAACAGGAGAATAAACCGTAA
>NW_007726582.1:336289-353887 GCF_000696425.1 Galeopterus variegatus
AGGAAAAAAAAAAAAAAAAAAAAAAAAAAAAAAAAAAAAAAGCCTCTATTTTATAAGGGTCCATCAAAACCCATGGGAATAAAAGAGGGCCTTCCCAGGTGGGGGGAGTGTCTTTACATAAGCCCAGAAGTAAGAGGACTGAGAAAATGATCAACAGGAGAATAAACCGTAATACAAACCAAATCATCTGGGACTTATGTGCCTGTGGTCTTTCTGAAGAGGTCTCTGAGAGCTTCCAAAGGCTCGCACGTGGAGCTGGCTGGGGTCTGGTTATTGTTGTCCTGCTTAGCTGGGCTTGATCTGGACTAAGGCTTAGTCCTGGATAAATGAACCCAAGGAGTTATTCCAGACAATTCTGCAGCATTCAAGGTTGTAAAGAGCACCTGATGTCCCCTCCACTTGAGTTGTAATTGGTCATAGGGACCTTCTTTCCAGACCTTGACCAAAACCAAATCTCCAGGCTGGATTTTTGGCATAGGCAGGGATGTGGTAGGTGTGGGTAACATACCTTTTTAATACTTCCCACACTTTTTAATAGATTCTTGGACTTCTTCCAAATGGATAATATGTTTTATGGCTAATGTGACTTCTGAATCGTGAAGGAGGTGAGTAGTTAAAAATGGTCTCACATGTAGCATCTCATATGGGCTCAGATGGAGATTGGGTTTTAGGGTTTACTAAAGTTTACTACCCTTATCCTCCCGGATCAAATACGATGGATCAGGCCAGCACGCTTCCTTTTCTCCTTGCCCTTGTCTACCTGGCCTTCTCTGTGGCCAGAAGGAATCCATCGTTCCCTTTGGCACTTTAGGGTTTACTAAAGTTTACTACCCTTATCCTCCAAAGAGCAACAGGTAATACCTGAGTCCGAGGGAAGGAGGTCTCCTGGCAGAGCTCGGCTATTGTTTTCTTTACGGTGTGATTAGCGCTTTCAACTTTTCTTGAGGACTAGGGGTGCCATGCGGCATGTAGCTTATAACCTGTGCCAACCGAGGTCTTGCTCTTTGGGGCTATTTGGGCTTTGAATGAAGGCCCATTATCACTTCGTAGGTTTGGGATTTGGGTAAAATCCATTTTCCCATCTTCTCCTGGGTATGTGCCCCAGTGTTGTGTGGGCTGTAATAGGGAAGGGGTTGGAGGCTTCCCCCGGGATTGTTTAGGGAACAAGTGGAACCAGCCCTGGTAACTTGTTTAACAGTAAGGGTCAGTCCTTTGCCAGAGAAGGACTTTGGTATCAGATCAGTCAGTGTGTCTCGCCCAAAGTGGGTGCACTCATGTAGTCCCTTAATTACCTTCTATTGTATATGTTCTGGAATTACATACTTGTCATTGACCTGATACAGCCATTTGGGCTCTGGGTCCCTCCCTGATGTTGTATCCATGTTATATCTGAGGGGGAGTAGGTTGGGGAATGGTCTGGTAACGCCATCAGGCCTGGGATTCAGGGCCATTTCAAGTTTTAACTGGGCAGCCTGCTTAGCTTCCTGGTCGGCAAAGGAGTTTCCTTTAGCTAGACTGGATTCTCTCTTTTGATGTCCTTAGCAGTGCATGACTGCCACTGACTGCTACTGTTCTTGGCTTTTTTTAAAAAGATGACCAGTAAGGGGATCTTAACCCTTGACTTGGTGTTGTCAGCACCATGCTCTCTCAAGTGAGCTAACCGGCCATCCCTATATAGGATCTGAACCCATGGCCTTGGTGTTATCAGCACCACACTCTCCCTAGTGAGCCACGGGCCAGCCCTGTTCTTGGCATTTTGACCGCTTCAATCAGGTTGTTTATCTCAGGTCCATGTTTTGTGGGGGAGTGTTTAGCAGTTAGAAGCCCCCTCTGTTTTCAGATGGCTGCATGGGTGTGTAAGACCACAGAGGCATACCTAGAGTTGCTTGGTAAATATTGACAATGCGGTCTTTTGCCAGAATTAATGCTCTGGTTAGGGCAATGATTTCTGCCTTCTGGGCAGACGTTCCTGGTGGGAGAGGTCGGTGCGAGCATACCACCGCGTAGCCTGCCCTCTGTATTCCTGATTCAGTGTAACTGCTCCCGTCAGCAAACCATTCAAGTAAAGCGTTTTCCAAAGGGATGTCTGTTAGTTCAGGTCTACAGGAGTAGACATGTTTTATGATCCCTGTACACAGAACTTTCTAGGGGCATCACGGAGTTCAGTAGTAGCCAAGCAAGTAGAGAATTACTTAAAGAGAGAGAAAAGTCTGCCTATTTCAGGACAGAAGTGAAGAAGCCAAAGGGAGAGACTGGATGTGCTCTGAGAGGGAGGGGGACATAGGCTGAGAAACAAGGGGTTTGATGAGGTGCTCCACAGATGACAGGAGGACACCTTCTGCGCCCGCCACAGCACTGGGCACCAGCAGCCCCCTCGGGCTGGAGAGACTTAGTGCCTGTGCATCTTCAGAAGGGTTTGGCCAGTGCTCCATTTGCATATATGAAGAGCCTTAGATTCCAGACCGTGAGTTTGGGTATCGTTATATGAAACCAGGTTTTATATATGTGGACATTTTAAGTTATCAATTTTGAGATCCTATAAAGTGCCTTCTATGTGCCAGCTCTGTGTTAGGGCCTTTCATGCCATGTACAAGTACTATTTTATTTAGTTCTTCCAACAGCCCTTCAGGCTGAATATCATGTCTCCATTTTACCAGTGAGGAAACTGAGATAAGCCATTCCCTAAGTGATGACTGTCCCTGATTGAGCTGCCCCCAAATCCAGGGCTGCTGGCCTCCGGGGCCTGCCTTCTGCCCTGTGGCAATGCAGAATGCATTTGTTTTGTTTGCTTTTTGCTCGTTTTACTGTGTGCCTTCAGCAGACTGCACAGTACTCAACTATTAAGAGCATTTACACCCTCTTTCGTGGATCAATTCTGGAAGCCTGAGCTGGGATCAGAGAACACCTGTGAAGGAGCCTGAGAGCCACGCCACAAAGCTATTCCTCCTTTGGGTTCCCGTCCTCACAGCCTCTTGAGCTTTCCTAGAATCTTCAGACCTTCCTTTCAAGTTTCTTTTTCTGTTTTGCTCCTTCCTCCTTCCTAGGCTCCTGGTAGGTGAGATACTGTGTTCATTTTATTCTCATCACAAGCTCAGCCAGGAGATTAGGTAGGGAAGAGACTAGGGTCTTGGAAAAATAACTTTACGCTTATGGGCTACATTTTCTACCTTTCTTATCCTGGAGAAAAATTAATAGGATTCAAACAGAGGTTATTGCTTTAAAAAAACAGTTTGCTTCTTATTAAAACCTGTTTTTCGGGTTTTTTTCCCCCCCATTAACTGATCTTCTTCCATTGACCTATTCCACCCACATTGGTACATGGTACTTGAGTTAAAATTCTGAGGTGGCCATAGAAGGGAAGGTGGGTGGCACAGGTTGTGGAGAGCTGCTCACTGCTGGGGGGAGGTCTGTACCTGTGGTAGCTCCCCGGAAGCCAGGTGGTGGGGTGGCCGTTGGGTTCCGGAAGAACAGGTAGGAAACTGAGCTTTGTGACTTCAGGCAAGTCACTAAGCCTCTCCGAGGCACATTTTCTTCATGGCTATGTTACAAGGTTGTGGGGAGGAGGCCCAAAGAAGACAGCTGACAGAACCCTGAAAACCTTCACTGTCCCACTAATGTCGGGTACACTGAGCAGGAAAGTGGCGAACGTTGTTTTCACTGTTTGTCTGGAATGTTGTCACCTCACAGGTGGTCTTGTCTTTGAAGCCTTTGGATTTGAGGTTAACGTTTACTGACATGTTCAACAAAGACTGGAGTGCTAAAGAATGAAATAGCTAACTTCAGTTAACTAAGGTAATAATAAAGACAATGACGTGCCTAAAATCAACTTTTAAAAATTAAGAGAAACTCTTAGAGATGGCTTTGGAAGCAATTTTTTTGGGGAGTGCACATAAGCAATCATGGTCTATCTAAAGGAAATGGCCCAGTTGCCCGTGGGTATTTATTGCTGCTTCTGCAGGTATCTGCGTGCCTGTGGCTGGTCAGTTAAGAAAGGTTAGCCTGGATGTTGGGTGTTGCTGTGAATGGTGGTTAACTAGTTCCCACCCCTAGGTGATCTTTCACCCAGCCACTAACATGTTTCTTTAAACATCTTTTTTAATTTAGTTGTAGGGAAAAAAAAATCCTCTTCCTCATTTGGATAATGTTAAGGTGTTACTAATGTTTGAATGTGAATAACGCAGTAGCAATCACATACAACAGTTACATAGTGCTTTGCATTTTTAAAACTTAAAACTGATAAACTATGCCCGTGTTCAGATTACTTCCAGTCTGTCACACAAACGTTCTGATTTATTGTTGGTTACGTGACTTTTTTACTACTCAGAGTTAACTGCTTCCATCCTTGATGAGGTAGTTTTCTGGGCTTTAAGATAGCAACCAAACACTTGATAAAAATGATGTAACCGAGCATGGCTTCTCCTTACAAGGAACAGTTTTCCTGAGAGAATCAAGGGAGGAGTGTAATCATTTTCAACACGACAGCAATTCATACGGAAGAAAAAATAATGAAATGATTAAAACTCAACTCTCCAGTAAGTTTTCTTTCCTTTCTGTTTTAAAGTGGTGATGGGAGCTGAAAAAAAGTAGGAAGGATTCAAATGAACCAAATTCTTGCAAATGCTGCAGAAGGCAAACTTTTCTGGGTGTGTCATTTAGAAAGACCCAGAAGGACCCAGCTGCCCTTATTATTATTTTTTCCACCTAAGAAAATATGAGAAGATGAGGGAATACGCCTGAAATTATTTGCTGTGTCGGCCTTTCAGGACAATGTATTTTATTATGCGTTTGGTTCAAAGAAAAACAGGGCAGGTGAAAGCCTTCTCAAGCTGATCGTCTTGAGGAAAGAGAATTTGCTGAGACTTCTCAACTTTTTCCTAACTTTTCCCATTTTTATACACGGTTGTGATTGTGCAGGTTCTGCTGCATGTGTGGGCTTAACTAGATTGTCTTTTACAGAGATTTACTCTTAGCTCCTTATAAAACAGGGTGCTGGACGTTTCCCTGACGACGTGTCCTGCATCTGCTGGACAGGGATGTCATTAGAGGATGGTGAGATGAGGACATGAAAACGTTTGCTAAAGTATAGTGGTGCAGATGCCACTTGTTTTTCTGCTAACTGAAGCTTTTCCATGTATCCTGACAACAGAGGACGAGAGCTGTGGCGGGGATTGCGACAGAACCCTGGCGGGCTGTTTCACAATCCAGCCCTGACCCCGGGGGACTGGTCACCGTGACAGTGCCCCTCCTGCCTGCGCGAGCCTTTAGCATTCGGAGCATCTCAGGAGCATTTCAGGATCCAGAATCTGGATGCCGACGAGATGCCGGCAGGGGTCGGGCCTGGCTCACGTCAGGTGTCTCCTACCTGGGAGGATCCTCGGTGGCTTCCTGCCGGGCGGGCGCCTCATGGCAGGGGACGACTGGCGACAGCCAGCTCGGTGTGGGAGGGAAGCGTGAATGCCATCGGTGGCTCATGTTCCGAACCACACGGCAGTTCTAAACACTCCTTGTCAGACTCATCACTGGAAAACGAATAACCTCAATTCACAGTCACTTTTTGTTGTATTTTCAAAATGCTAAGATGTCTTTGATGTTTTGTGTCATTTTACATCAAATGACAAGTTTTTTAGGATTTTAGTTATTTTTTCTATATCTGTCATTCCACGGTGTAATCGTTTTTTGCGGCCCATTACCAATTCCTCACTAGCCTCCCCCCACCACCTCTGGTGCACAAAATGGCACTTTGAAGGCTGTTATATAAAAAATCCTTTCTGGACTGTCTTCCTCACTTACTGATCCCATACCTTTAAGGGCACAAAAATAAACGTAGGGCCTGAGTTCCCAGTAGGCAAAAACAACCGGTTGTGTGTTTGAAGAGTAATCTGATACATTAAAAACAAACAACATTAGTTAAATCCTCTTGAAACTCTGAAAAAGACTTAATGTTGCTGATTTTAGTTTCTACTTGAGATAAATGAGGGGTCTTCAAAAAGTTCATGGAAGGATTTGTATTATCTTTTAATTCCATTTTTCCACACACTTTTTTGTGTTATTGGATTATCCAGATAAGACTGTCCAGCACTTCGCTTTCACAGACCTGAAATGATTTTAAAACACCCTAATGCAGAAATACAGTTAAAAAAAAAAAAAAAACTTTATTAAGGTTTAATTTACATAAAGAAACCACATATTTGAAGCTGTATAATTTAATATTTTGTCATGTGTATATACCAGTGAGACCCACATCACAATCGAGAACATATCCATTTTTTGGTTGGGCCCCCCAAAAGTTTCCTCCCACCCCTTTGTAATCCCTCCCTCCAGGGTCTCCCCACACAACACCCCCTCCCTATCACTACAAATAAGTTTGCATTTTCTAGAGTTTTGTGTAAATAGAGTCATACGGTTTGTACTCTTTTTGGTCTGGCTTCTTTCATTGAGCATAATTCTTTCGAGATTGATCCATGTTGTACTATGTATCAATAGTTGTTACCTTTTGTTGTTGGGTAGAATTCCTGCAGATGCGTGCACAATTATTTGTATATAGTTGCTCTGTAGCTGAAGACTTACAGTGGAAGACAGAGTGGGAAAATCATTTATACTCATATTGACAGTAAAGTTACTTTTCTGATTTTTCTGAAGGACCACCGAGATGGTACAAACATAACAGCTGTAGAACATTAGATAAAACCGTAAGGGAGCAAAGAAACACATTACACATTCATATCCCTGGAAAATGTTGGATTAAGGATGCATAATTAGCATTAGCCATTTAGAATTGGCAGAAGGCTCGATGGTGTTGAAAGAAGACTTACTATTTGACAACTGTTGGTTAAACAAATTATTTTTTATTTTTGTGCAAGGTCTACATCTGGCCCAGAACTAGGCCCCATAGAGATATGGAAAGGAACCCTCTCTTGCCCTCCAGAAGCTCACATCCAGTAGGTGAAATGAGACATAAACAGAAATAATTACAAAAGAAAAGGTACAAGTGAGAATTGCAATAAGAGAAACACGAAGTGTGCAGGATATTCGGAGGTGGCAGAAAGTCTTTCCAGCCAAGAGGAATCTGAGACTTTGTTTGCAACTAGTGGCTTCTTTGCAGCGCTTTGAAGGAAGGTGCTAGTTGAATAGATGCAGATGGGAGAGAAGGCCAAGGCCAGCATAAGCCAAGAAACAACAGAGCAAGGACCTGCAGGTGGGAGGTGAAGGGACATCCATGGGCAATAGGAAAGGCAGGTGTTGGCAGGGTTGGTTCCTCCAGGGGGCTGAGAGGGAGCGGTCTGCACCAGGCCTCTCTCTTTGGCTTGTAAGAAGGTGTCTTCTCCCTGTGTCTTCACAATGTCTTCTCTCTGTGTGTTCAAATTTCCTCTGCTTATAAGGACACTAATCATATTGGATTAGGGCCCACCCTAATGACCTCATTTTAACTCGGTTGCCTCTGTAAAGACCCTATCTCCAAATAAAGTCACATTCAGAGGTACTGGGGGTTATCTCTTTTGGGGAGACACAATTCAACCCATAACACCATGGTTGGGGGTTTGGGCTTTATTGTTCAGGTAAAGGGGAGTCATGGAAAGTTTGGATCAGGGGCAACATCAGAGCTGTGCTTCAAATGTTAATCTAGCAATGTGTGCAAAATGGACAAGTGGGGGAGACTGGCGGGGGTGAGGGGTGCAGGAAGGACTCTCTCAGAAAACCAGCCTGACACAGGTGTGATGGGAGAAGCCGCACCAGCCTGGTCAGGGTGACAAGCACTGCCCGAGTTAGAACACATGGCGTGCACCGGGCCTCGGACTGCAGCTTCCCCGGGAGTAATGACACAGCAGCCCCGTGGGGTCCTGAGGATGTGCCATGCGCCAGTGAGTGGAGATCTGTGGTCCTTTGTTAAGGGTACCCATAGAAAGACCAGATGTTGCAAAGGGAGGTGAATCAGTTCACAGGCTGTCGATCAAAGGCTGTGGCAGGATTGCTTTTATCCATGAGTCCATCAAGACCTCATTATTTATCACCCGATAGGAATTAACCATAAGCCTTCATGTGGGCAACTGAGTCCATTGTTATTAGAGGAACCTGTGTTTTTAGTCTTATTGCAAAATTTTGCCTTATAGTAAATAAATAAATACACCCCCTGTATTAGTCTGTTTCTGTTGCTTATAACAAAATACCTGGAACTAGACAATTTATAAGGAAAAAGAAATTTATTGCTTTCAGTATTGGAGGCTGGGAAGTCCAAAGTCCAGGGAACACAACTGGTGAGGGTCTTGGTGGTGGAGACCCAGGGGTCTCACATGGCAGAAAATGTTGGAGCAGAGAGAGAGACACTATTCATACTCTCCTTTAAAAGCCCTCAGAACATGCCCCTGACCACCATTTTTAATCCACTCACTACTGCACGGTCCTACAATCTAATCACCTCTTCAAGACTCCACCTTTCAATTACTATAATAGGATTACCCACCCTCATAACAGTCACAGTGGGGCTAAGTTTTGGGGGGACATTCAGCTCATGCACGTGTGTGTGCTGTTGGTGCCATTGTGAGTGCCCATGTGCTCATGCACATGTGTGTGCTGTTGGTGCCATCGTGAGTGCCCATGTGCTCATGCACGTGTGTGTGCTGTTATAGTTTGAAAGTGCTTTCACAGTTATTATGTAATTCTGTTCTTTCAATATCTAACAAGCAGAAGAAGGGCAAATATTACAAATCCCATTTTGTATTTGAGGTAATTGAGGATTAGAGAAATGTTCCGGTCTTGTCTGACATAACTGATCTTTGGCCAAGTTGGGACTAGCATGGTGACTGTTGTTATAGATAATAGAGTTATATGCTTATTGTCCATACAGTTCCATATAAGCATGATTGTGCTGTATTGGATACTGGTGGCTCAAGGAAGCCATAGTGTGGGGCCTGGTTCACCTGGTAGCACCCAAGGGATGCTTGCTGAGTGGATGGATTAAAGGGACAGTATGCGCTTTTAGCTTGGCTTTGCTTTTGTTGTTAATAATCATGAGAGCCGAGTTTAGTTTTCAGTCTTCAGTCATGGAGATTATAACTCAGTCGTGGAGATGATAACTTTGAACAACTGTTCTTGGCTTGTATGTTTTTTTGTTTTTCAAAAAAGATGACCAGTAAGAGGATCTTAACCCTTGACTTGGTGTTATCAGCACCACGCTCTCCCAAGTGAGCCACGGGCCAGCCCCCGAGGCTTGTATGTTTAAGATGGACATTGTGATATCTATATATAGTCTTTGAAAATAATTGTTAAGGATCAATGAAAATGCAGCGTCTTGCAGCTAAAATGAGGGTTTGTGATACGGTGGATTCCAGTTAAATCAACCAAAGTAATGGTACAAGTTGTAATTTAGATTGCTTAATGGCAATCTCAGTGTAACTTTTAAAAGTTTTTTTGCCAAGATGTAAGTGACTCTCTCAGTGATAAAAGATACTCTTTCATTTTGCGAGGGTTCATGTTCTACAACTATAAAGGTTGTTTTGGTGTTATTGGGAGATACAATAACCAAATACATAACTGCTCTTTGAGAAAGGTAAATATTAAATATATAGGGAATTATTTTAAAGATAAATTTTGTGGCTTCTTTGAAAATACAATGCTTGCTTGTGTATCTTACTTGCAAAAATTGATGGAAGGTTGGTTAGAGCTTAGTGCTGATAACACCAAAGTCAAGGACAGTTGCAAAAAAAAACCCCCAAGAAACTCAATTTTAAAGAAAAGGGGAAAGTAAGCTGCCTATATTTAAAACTCATTAACAATGTCAATTGGGCCCCTCTTCATCTCAAAAATCTATAGTATATTTGTCTCACTCCCTCTCAATTTATGAGAACTGTAGAAGCCTAAAATCTTCCCCCTAGATTGGGACAGTTCCCAAGGCTGAGGATCCTACGGGTTCCAGGCTTCTGTGGTGGCTCTCTCTGAACCAGCGTTTTATTTTATTTATTTATCTTTATTTTTTCAAAAGATGACCGGTAAGGGGATCTTAACCCTCGGCTTGGTGTTGTCAGCACCACGCTCACCCAATGAGCCAATCGGCCATCCCTATATAGGATCTGAACCCAGGGCCTTGGTGTTATCAGCACCGCACTCTACCGAGTGAGCCACAGGCTGGCCCCAGGGATAGCGTTTTATTTTGGCAAGATGAAAAAGTCCTGGACATGGATGGGGTGATGGTTGCACAACAGTGTAAATGTTCTCATGTCACAGAAGGGTACGCTTAAACATGGTGAAGATGCTAAATTTTATGTTATTTTACCACAATTTTTAAAAAGTCAGTTGCTGTGGCTGGAACGAATGCTGCTTTATGGGAACTCAGGGTAGTGGCTGCATGCCGGTAGCTCCGCCTGCACTTTAGGAGCAGTTCTGTCTCATGGGATGGTTCCCCACTCACTTCCTTGTTTTCCTTTTCCCTGGGTAGGTGGCTGTTTCTCCAGCCCTCACTAGGACACTCGTCCCCAGCCCGCGGGGAAGCACCTCTTCCTTCTGGTCTCTTTCTCCGTCCTCTGTTCCATTCCAGACCACACCGTGTTTCCACACACGCGGAGTGAAGCAAGAAGAGTTGGCTCCAGGTTTTTGGGGGCAGGACAGTGATTGGAAAGAGGGGAGTTTACTAGAAAGTCTGTTCTTGGGAGAGCTCCCTGTCAAGTGAGTGTCCCCAAGGGGGCACTAGGCTTTCGATTTGTGCAGAGTTTTAGTAGCCTGTGTCAAAATAAAATACAGGTAAATGCTAAGTTCAGGGAAAAGAGGCTTAACCTTGTGGAACAGCTG
Organism: Galeopterus variegatus; assembly: GCF_000696425.1. Classification (NCBI taxonomy): domain Eukaryota; kingdom Metazoa; phylum Chordata; class Mammalia; order Dermoptera; family Cynocephalidae; genus Galeopterus; species Galeopterus variegatus. The sequence goes on from NW_007726582.1 coordinate 347,069, forward strand.
TCTGGACTATCCCTTGCCAGGGATGTATGGTGATTTTCAGAGCAGCGTTCTGCTTGTGGTTCTACAGCAGATGTGCGAGGAGAAAGAAGACAGGTTGATTGATGGGGGACAGGAATCAAGAGGTGAGCAGATGTGACACATTGCTGATTCCTTGACAATCTTGTGAATCTCCAGGTCAGCTCTGTGCAGCAGAATTTTCTGCGATGATGGAGATGTTGATGCTGTGCAATGCTGTAGCCACTAGCCACATGTAGCTATTAAGTTCTTGAAATGTGGCTATTGTGACTGGGGAGCTAAGTATTTAATTTTATTTAATTTTAATTTGTTTAAATTTAAATAGCCACATGTGGCTAACAGCTATCTTATTGGATGGCACAGCTCTCTGTCACCCCTCGGGTGTAATTCCTGTCCAGGTCATCGTGATCTGAGGGTTCTGGAGCTTGATTGGGTTCTGGGAAGACTCAGGAATCTGCTTATGGTTAGACTTGAGGATAACTCTGGGGTTTTTACTGTGGACATTGGACACCCTAAAACCTTGGCAAAGGTAGACATAGTATCATTAATTAAGTATTGTTTGATTAACTGATTATTATTATTATTATTATTTATTTTTTTTTAAAGATGACCGGTAAGGGGATCTTAACCCTTGACTTGGTGTTGTCAGCACCACGCCCAGCCAGCGAGCCAACCGGCCATCCCTATATGGGATCCGAACCCGGGGCCTTGGTGTTATCAGCACCACACTCTCCCGAGTGAGCCATGGGCCGGCCCTGATTAACTGATTATTAATGATTAATAATTTTTTATTGAGTATCTACAATAGGACGGTCACTGTGGTGGATGTTCTAGACAATGAAGTATATTCAAGCACTAAAAAGAGCTGTCAAGCCACAAAAAGACGGAGAAGAAACTTTGTTAAGGCAAAGAAGCCAGTGTGAGGAGTCTGCACACTGTATGATTCCAACTACATGACATTCCTGAAAAGGCAAAGCATGGAGACAAAAGATCAGCGGTTGCCAGGGGTGGGGGAGGGAGGGAGGAAATAGGCGGGACGCAGGGTTTTTAGGGCAGTGAAACTACTCCCTGTGATACTGTAATGGTGGGTACGTGTCACTATACTTTGTCCAAACCCATAGAATGTACAACATCGAGAGAGAGCTGTGGACTCACTCTGGGTGATGATGATGTGTCTGTGCAGGTTCACGGATTGTGACAATGTGTCACACTGGCGGGGGATGTTGATAGTGGGGGAGGCTGTGCATGGGGGCAGGGAGAGTACTGTACCTTCCTCCCAATTTTGCTGTGAACCTACAAGTGCACTAAAAATAAAATCTAAAATGTAAAAATGGGGATGTCGTAGTAAACAAAACCAACAGGAATTCTTGCCCTAATGAGGTTTACGGTCTGGCAGGGAAGCCGGATGCTGAACAAGCTAATGCAAGTGTGAACTGCAGCGTGTTATGAAAGAGGTCTCCACGCCAGTCCATAGGAAGGAGTCTTTGTGGGGGGGACTGATGTCAGATGGAAGCACAGTCCTTTTACCACATTCTGTTTTAACAGGGACACTTCTACTCATATGGTCCCTGAACTCTGATCCAACTTTTCCAGACCTATTCTGGCCACTTTCCTTCTCGTTAGACTCTCATGGGCTGATGTGGTGCCTTGACACGGTGGCCAAACTTGTAAAAATGGTGACCCTTTGCTTCACCCTTAAAAACGGTTTCTGAGGAAGAGGAGAAGAAAGGAGAGCTGGGAAGAGGGTGGACAGCTCGCAGGGCTAGGTGGCAGGATCAGGGCTGCGGGGCAGCTCATGCCACAGTCCCAGGGGCCCCAGGGGAGCCTGTGGCAGCTGTGGATGAGGCTTTTCAGAGGGACAGGATGCTGGGACACTCCCAAGGGAGACTGGGAGGGGAGCCAAGGTTGCAGCCTCAGCCAGTTCTCCAGCTCCTCCTTGACTCTGTCCCTTTAAGCCATCGGTCCCTTGGCTTGGCCACCCACACGCTGGGTGCAGTTAACTGACTCAGTGAGTGTCTAGTGAGCATCTCCTGTGTGCTTACAGCCTGGTGGGCACATCGGGCTGCTTTGGCTCAGCTCCGGTCCCCCTGCCTGGTCCTTCCGGCCCCTGGTGGCCTCCGAGACTCCGAGACTCCGGGCTCCCGGGCCCAGTGAGGAGGGGGATGGCTTCTGTGGAGGGGAGAGGAGCCTGGGTCTGGGGCTTCTTCACTCTGGCTGCACTTGACAGTTACTTGGGGAGTTTTTGAAAGATATGGGCACCCCCCTGCCCCTAGCGATTAAGTTAGAGTTTGGGAGGGGTGAGGACCTTGACTTTTTTAAACTCGCTGGCTAGGATGTTTTCCAGCAGTGTCCTGGGTGATGGAGGACGGAGGCCTGGGAATCCCACTTGGTTCTTCCCTGCCTTCTGGGGAAGGAAACTTCCGGCTGGCTACTGTGTTAGCGGGAACCCACTTTCTACTGGGAAGATCCCGGCAGGACTGTGGGGCAGGACACCCCCTCTAGCTTCCCCCCAAAGCCCTGCCTGGAGGCGTGCGGGCTGGCTAGCAGGACCTCTGGGGTCCCCGCGGTCACAGTGCGTGGGGAAGTCCCTAGGTGAGCTTTCCCACAGCTGGAGGGAACCTGATCACTTCCAGCTGTCGCCCCCCACTAGGAAGGCCTCTCCCCACGCTAGCCTTGAGGACCGGTCAGGAACGCCATCAACCCAGACTCCAAGGCTGGAACCCTGACAGCGAGCTGATTAGGGCCGGGTGGGAGCGGGTGGGAAGTCCAGGGAACTTTCCAAAGTTATGAACTGGCTCCAAAATAATAACTGCCTTTAAAGAAAACCATGAAAGAAAAGAAAACAACAACAAAAACAAACCTGAAAGTGTACTGGAGAAGCAGGGTCTTTCTTACACTCTGGCTCGTGCAGTTGGGGGTTAAGGCCCCGGGGTGGGGTGGGAGGTGTCCCACTGGGAGGTGTCCCGCTTACCCTCCTGGTGCTGGCTCAGCCACGTCCGAAAGGGTTTCATACAGGCCGTCATCGACTGGCAAAGGAACAAAACCCAAGAGCAAACACATTTTCACATAGTCTTAAATGCTCAGAGGAACAGAGTTTTTCTGAGAGTACACATTTTTCTAGCATTATGCTGTACTTGGAGTATGCAAAACAACGAAGTGGAATTTTTCTTTTTTTTATATTTTCAGGGACCACACAGAGGACTCTTTTGGCAGGTGGGGTGGTAGGGGGCCGAGGGCTGGTGTGTACCTGGATTGAATTAGATACTCAGGTGTGGCTGCCGAATGGAGGGGTCGGCAACCTTCTTGCTCAGCTTTTTGGGCTTTCTGGAACATCTCCAGGTGGAGCCTCTTCCTCCAATTTACAGCAGTTGCCAGAGAGAGTCTCTACTTCTGTGTGCTGGGAGGGCTGTGTTGGGTACAGGGGAGGACACACGGGTTTAATTTCCAGCCCTGTCACTTCCTGACTGTTGGAACTTGGACAAATCACTTAACCCCCGAGCCTCTGTTTTCTCATTTGTGGAAAAGGGAGAATGTAAATAGTGGGGCCTTGATGGAGGACAGGGTGGGAAAGAGAGCAGTGAAGAGCCGGAAGGGAGGTCTGTGGCCCCTCCTCACCCCACCCCTCCCTTGCTTTTCTGTTTTACTTATTGGGCTTTCTCTTCAGTTTTCCTTGAAAAAGTCTCCCCCAAGAGCTTCTCAAAATCCACATGCCTAGACCCATTTTTTCACAGTTCCCTGGGTGACCCTGACAGCCCAGGTTGAGAACCACCACCCTAAAAGACCAAGCACGACAGGATCAGTGAGAGGTGTGGGGCGCGCTGATGGGATTGGCTCTCGCGGCCCTCCTGGCATACTGCAGGGACACCTCGCCTGTCCCACGGGAGTAGATCCTCACATTGAGGGTGTAAGTGTTGCAGTTTTGACCCCTGGGGAAGATGCCAGGGGTCCATTACATTTAGTAATTGGAGATTTTCTCAGGAACATAACTTTGAAGTCCACCTGCCGCAGGGCTGGTGCCTGAGATGGAGTCGCTTGGCCAGCTGAGCCCCTGTAGCAGGTCATCCCATCCCTGTGAGCAGCACACGGTGACACCGAGGAAGAGAGGGCCAGCGGCTAGAGCTAGTGCAAGAAATGAGGAGAGACGAGGTCCAGGACAGCGATGCTTCCAAGCCAGAAAGTAGAAGCTGGGGCAGGGGCTGGCTGGTTGGCTCAGTTGCTTAGAGTGTGGTGCTGGTAACACCAAGGTCAAGGGTTCAGATCCCTTTACTAGCCACCTGCCCCCCCCCAAAAAACCCCCTAAAACCCACCAAAACACAAGAAGAAGTTGCAGTAGATTAAGGAAGGTCTTTTCTGTGTGGTGTGGCTTTTTTGTGTGTTGGGGGCTGGACTCCTGACTCTGTCCCCGTGAGCATGCGGGGCTGCTGGGCTGTTGCCTGCTCTAAGCCCAGGCCAGCCCTGGTCTGGAGGACTTTCCAGCTCACCACAGGAGCCTCTGTGGTGTCCCAGAGCACAGGGAACGTGCACTTCGAACAGGGCTTTCTGAGCGCTTCCAGCTCTGCTTTGTGATTCCTGTCATCGGCAGAGTGGACCAGGGCATCTTTAGAAAAAGGTCTGAACACAGACAGTGTGGGAGGCTGTCCCCAAAGGCTTCTGGCCAGCTGCCTGGGCACACGTTAGAGATAGAAGCACAGAAGTAAATACAGGGGTGTTTCTGGAGACAACGGTGCCAGGGATGTTTCTTTAAAACACAAAACAATGGGCCGGCCCGGTGGCGCACTCGGTAGAGTGTGGTGGCGCTCCAGCCGAGGGTTCGGATCCCATGTAGAGACCGGTCCACTCACTGGTTGAGCGTGGTGCGGGCACGACACCGGGGGTTGCGATCCCGTTGCCGGTCAGGAAAAAAGACAAAAAGGAAAAAAAAAATAAAAAATAAAAATAAATAAATAAAACACAAAACAAAACAACCCTGAGTTACACCTGAAAAGTCCCTACAAAGCTGTGAATTGTAGAACAAAAGTTCAGTTTGGGGCTGAAAATTATCTACATCAAATGGGAATCGTGGAGCCCGGTGTCTGTAAGTCGTCTGTTTCCCCTGCCTTAGTGGGAGCAGGTGGAGAGACGGGGCAGGAAGCCAGTCCCCAGCAGGAGCCCTGCCTGCTGTGGTTTTGGCTGAACCCCAGGGAGCCAGGGCTGGCCCGAGCAGACCAGTGATTAGTCCAGGTCCGCCTGGAGAGAACAGGCTGCATGCCTGGATCCTCGTCATTCAGGTCCAACGCTGGGAGGACCCAAAGTGCTGGTAACAGCAGCCAGTAAAGTGAGACACCATCCTTTCCGTCCGCAGGTATCGGGTGAACTTCAGACCCAGATATGTCACTAGGTACAAGACAGTGACACAGTTGGAATGGAGATGCTGCCCTGGCTTTAGAGGGGGAGACTGCCAGGAAGGTCCCAAAGACCCCGTGAAGACTCCCCGCCCCACGCCTGCTCGGCCTCGAAACAGCATGAAGAAAGCCACAGGTAACTTCTCGCTTGCGCTAGGCTATGCGTGGCCACCTCCTCTGTTTTCAGTGTTCCTTCAAACAGGATTTGTGTCCACAGTGTCAAGCTTTCCAAGGTCTTGAACACACACATGCCCACAGTAGGTGCAGGTGGCAGACAAATTTATTTGCAGGAGCAATGGTAACCTGAAGACAGACTTTCTTGCAAGTACAGTGAGTTGCTTTGTTAGGCCCAACTTCTTACTTCTTTAGAAATCAGGGTGGGAAATGCTGATGGATTCAGACTTGTGTAGCCTGGAGGCACAGATGTGAAGATTTTCGAAATTAATGGCACTCTGTTTTTACTCAGCCCAATAAACCTGAATTTAAAGGAGTTAAAAGTTGTTTTTTTAAAAAATAAACAGATTGGGCCGAGCCCGTGGCGCACTCGGGAGAGTGCGGTGCTGGGAGCACAGCAGCGCTCCTGCCGCGGGTTCGGATCCTATATAGGGATGACCGGTACGATCACTGGCTGAGCGCGGTGCGGCCAGTCTCAAAAAGGACAAAAATAAATAAATAAATAAATAAATAAACAGATTAATTCTCATTCTGTTTGGGATGAGATATTTGCAAAGTTAACCCCCAAGGTAGAATTTCACCTGAAGTTCACCTTTGCTTTTAAGTGCAAGAGAATGATTTTTATGGATAAAAATTTTTTGGCATTTTGCTCTGCAAAACTTCATCTTCTTAAGTTGAGTCACAAAAATGCAGGCTAGGTTTTCTTATAAAATTAGATGTTTAAGTCATCTTTAAATGATTACATTTTCCCATGAGGTGTTATCAGTTTTGAAGCTGGTAGTGCTCCCAACATTGTCTGTAAAATAGATTTTTAAGTAATTTTTTATTACAAAGTAACTCAATTAAGGAATGTTTATAAAATATAGGAAAAATATTTCAGGACACATCACCTCACCACCAAATGAGAACTACTGTTACCATTTTGTTGTAGAACATTACTCTCTTATGTCTGTATATACATTTTGTTAAGGAAAAATGTATTCGCTCATCCCTCACATACTTATTGAGCTTCTATGCCCGGCAGGCTCTATAGGTACTGGGGATACGTGAACAGCAAGGCAGACACAGTCCCTGACCTCATGGGGACAAACTTTAGACATGTGCTTATGGTAAATCATGACAGGTGCTAGGATGGGGAGCATGAGGTGGGGGCTCTTGGATCATAGTAGCTGATTGTTGTTTTGTTTAGTTTTTAGTTTTCATTTTATCAATGGTTTTTTTTTTTTTTTTTTTTTTTTTTTTTTTTTTC
>NW_007726582.1:354887-360257 GCF_000696425.1 Galeopterus variegatus
GGTCTGTATGTGGGATCCGAACCCTCGGGCGGGAGCACCGCCGCGCTTCCCAAGCGGCGCACTATCCAGTGCGCCACCGGGCCGGCCCCATCAATGTTTGAACACACCTGTAGTTTAATAACTTGAATAGCTTTATAAGGATTAACAGGGAAAACAACAGCCCTTCTACTCCCTCACTTTCTCTTCCCTGAGATAATTACGTTAAACTCTTTAGACGTGTCTTTTGGAGTTTACCTCTGTGTCTGTTCACAAGAACATACTATTTTTGGAACTTACTTTTTATTATTTAACAATCTATAATGAATAACCTTCTATGTCATTAAATATTCTACAGTATTTTTTAATGGCCTCAGAGAATGTGATTGTTTGAACACAATCCCCTACTCTTGGCCATTTAGGCTGTTTGTAATTTTTCACTCTTATAGATAAGATTTAAATAAAAAATCTTTTCCTGTTAAATTTTTGTACTTGTCCCTGATTATTTACTAGAATAAATATCAGAAGGGAGATTGCAGCGTTAAAGGATTCTGAGTATTTTGATACCTATTGCCAAATTATTTTTTTGAAATCCTATTATACCACTCTCACCAGGGGCAGTTCCAGGTTCTTGGTCTATCCATGAAAAAAAAATCATTCACGGCACCAGCGAAAGGAAGAGACGGACAGAGACATGGAGCATAGTAGGGCTTTATTACAAAGCGAAAGTACACGGGGAAATAGTACACGGGCGACACACGGGGGAGAAATGCACGCGCCCAGATTCTTAACGGGAAGGTTTTTATATGTTGTTCTGCGGCTGGGGTGTTTCTCTGGCCTAACTGGGAGGAGGAATATTCGGCCATGGGGGAGCATCTATGGCAATTAAGGCCTAACCGGTTGACACAAGGTTGCATCAGCTTCCTGTTAAGTGTCAGTGAGCTTTTGAAGTTTTGGGTCATGCCCAGTAGAGTCACTTGCTTTGCGAGTGGAAGGCCAAGATGTCGCTTGTCTGCATTTTTGTTCCTCCTAGTGTGCAGATGCTGGCTGATCCGGTCTGAGTAGTTATGAGCAGCCTCCCTGGGGCGTGTCCCCATTCTGTCCTGCCTCGCCACCAGTGGCTGCGTAGCAATTCACAGTCACCAGTGGATCTTCCCCCGTTCTTCCGCCTTTTGATTTTACTTCCTTTGCCCAGAATAGCATTTCGCTTGTGTATTATTCAGTGACTTATTTTCTTCTTCTAGTGTCTTGAGATAAAATTAATTTTTCAGTATGGAGAATAAGATGTTCTTTATAGTTCTCTGTAGGGAAAAAGATGTGCTTGGGAGTTTGGACATCTAAATTTCAGTCTTGGTCTAACCACTAAATTGATTTTAATTATAATAACTGTTTTGATCTTTTGCAAAAGTGTGGAGGAAGAAGAAACAATGACCATTAAATTCAAATATCTACAACATTCTAAATTTACTTCCAGTGTTTTTCAGTGCAGTACATTCATGCATTTTGTTTAGTTGCCGTCTGTTTGACTTTTTCCACTTTAGATGATACATCTCACCGTGGCCGCAAGGCTTGTGGGTTACCCCTTCCCAGTATTCCTCGTATTCTACTGCGTCCAAGAGCATGGTTTGTTTCTTACTCTCCTTTTACTGCGGGTGTTGACAGTCTCCTTTTTATTTTATTTATCTACCTTTATATCTATCAGTTTATCTTCATTCCATGACTCATTACTATCATCATTATAATAATTTTTTCTTCCTTTTGGACTGTTTCCCTGGGAATATTTTCTCAAAATAAGATTACCAGAAATTCAACGTTTACATTTTTTGACTTAGTGAATCTTTCTATAGTCATGCTCTGCATAATGATGTTTCAGCCAATAATGGACTCCATAAGATTATAATATTGTATTTTTATTGTACCTTTTCTGTGTTCAGATATGATACACAAATATTTACCACTGTGTTGCAGTTGCCCACAGTATTCAGTACAGTAACATGCTGCACAGGTTTGTAGCCTAGGAGCCATAGGCTGTACCACATGACCTAGGTGGGTAGTACTAGGTGGCTGTACCATGTAGATTTGTGTAAATACACTCTTTGAGGTTCACACAACCACAAAATCACCTAACAATGCTGTAGGGAAAATATAGGAAACTGGTCAGGGCCCCTCAGATGTTCAGAATCTTGCTGAGCATTTGATGTAAATATGCACATGCGCCCAGGTATTCCTTGGTTATTGTCTAATGTAACTGCGCATGTGCACCCAGCTGTCCTGAGTTATAGACTTAAGTATAAAGGATGAGCGGCTCTGATCCACAGGGCCACCTGCCCCCAGGATGCACCCAGGGAGCCATAGGGAGGCCACTACTGCTGCTGGAGGCTGTTGCTGCCAGTGCCCCCAGGATGCCCCGAGAGGCCACCACTGCTGCTGCTTCTGCTGCTCATGTCATCTGCCATTGGCTCCCGGGATCTTTCCCAATTACCAAGCGTGGATCTGCATGTGAGGGGTCTGGTGACCCAGCCTGGCATGTGAGGGGTCTGGTGACCCAGTCTGTGCAATGGGTTTGAAGAGTCTGAGTGCTAGCCCTAGCCATACAATTGGTGTAACCCAACAAGTGGCATAGTCAACAGGATTCCAGGCAGATAAAAGAGCCCGGCAATTGGCGTCACGGGTAGGATGCCAAGCAGGTAAAAAAGCAGAAAGCCCCTTGGGAGGGGATGGAAATGTGGCTGCCCTTGAGTATGTGGTGCCTGGTGGCCACGTTCCTCTTGACTGGGGTCTGGCTGTTGCTCACTGTACTGTGAGCCAACATGGACCAGTAGACCATGAAGGAGCCAACATGGACCAGTAGACCATGAAGCAGTGATTTGCAGCAGAAAGCAGACAGGTTGGAAATGCAAGTACGTGCCCTGGAGGCTGAAGTACAGCAACAGGTCAGTCCTGCTTCCAACACCAGGGATGATGACGAACCCAGTGGTGAGTATGGGAAGACTGTGTGTCTCCCGGAATGACTTGCTGCTCATCAGAAAGTGAATCATGAGCAGCCTATGGGACCAGGTGGACCAGTAGGCAACCCACAGGTGACCCAATTCACTACTTATGTCGCATATACCCAGGTTGAATTCGTTGGCTTGAGGAAACAGTAAAGCAGCAGAAACAGGGAGAGCTGCTTGCTGCTGCAGCTATGGGACCTAGGGGTGGATGGTGTGATGTGCTCTGGAGAAGATGTAGTACACGCATGTTGCATTTGTCCTAAAGCAAATGGCTCGCTGGGTGCCACTTAAACCCAATGGCTTGCTGGGTGCGGTATAAACCTGAGAAAGCAGATGGCTCAATGATGCTGTACAAACCTGAGAAAAGAGTGAGAAAGAGTGCTGCATGCAGATGGGCAGATGACCCAATGATGGGTGCCCCTGCAGAATTTCAAGTATGTTTTCACCTGGCGAAAAGGTAGAAAAGTTAGCCTCCGTTACTATGCATCTGTCTCTGTGGCAGTGGTTATAGGGATAGCCACAGATATGTGCAAGGGCAGGACAGCCACTCCTTGATGAAATGGGTGAATGCAGCTGTTCAAACTATGTGGGCGAACACTGCAGAACTGCCTGAGACTGTGAGTGAAGGGCGTGCGTATGCCAAGCTGATTGAAGTAGTAGGCCCATCACAGCCCTGAGGCCTAGGAGAACTGAGTTTCTCCAGAGGGCAGACCTGAGGGCATCGCTGCCCTCACAAAACTACTCCCCGCCCTCCAGCTGCTCTGGCTGAAGCAGCCCTGCCTTGGGCAGCCCCAAGTGTGGTTTGTGCAGCAGTCTGGAGAGCACAAGCCAGAAACCTTGGTGGCGATCATGTTGTGTTAAGTTTGCAGGCCAGCAGAACATGAGCTGTGGAGGCATGGAGGCGTGGAGGTGTGGCAGCCTCCACCCAGATTTCAGAAGACATACGAAAAAGCTGGGGGACTCAGGCAGAGACCTGCTGCAGGGGTGGAGCTTCTGCAGAGGTCATCCACGGAGCGATGTGGAGGAGAAAAGTAGGGTCAGAGCCCCCCCCCGGAGAACCCCAACTGGGGAAATGTCTAGTTGAGCCAGGCATGTGGGACTGCCACCAGGAGCCCAGAATTGTGGGGCTGCTGGCAGTGTGCAGCACTGGCCTGGAAAAGTTGCAGGTACCAGGGCAGCTCAATGGGCTGCACCTGGCAGAGCTGTAGGAGCGAGGCTGCCCAATGCTTTGGGGGTCCAGATGCCTCTTTGTGCTTAATGTCTGCCCTGTTGGGTTTGGGGCCTGTTCTTCCCTTTTGGAATGGGAATGTGTACCCAATGTCTGTTCCCACCACTATATCTTGGAACAAGCTGAAGACTCTTGTGACTGTTGGGATGGAATATATAGTATGTGAATGCAGGTTTCAGTTATCCTTGCTAAGGGAACATCACGAAAGATTATGAACACGTAGATTGTACAGCGAGGGACCCAGAAGGGGTGGATTGTAGGGAAAATATAGGAAAATGGTCAGGGCCCCTCAGATGTTCAGAATCTTGCTGAGCATTTGATATAATTATGCACATGCGCCCAGGTATTCCTTGGTTATTGTCTAATGTAACTGTGCATGTGCACCCAGGTGTCCTGGGTTATGGACTTAAGTATAAAGGACGAGTGGCTCTGATCCCCAGCGCCCCCCACCCCCAGATGCCCTGGCGGGGGGGTCACAGGGAGGCTGCTACTGCTGCTGGAGGCTGTTGATGCCAGTGCCCATGGGATGCCCCGCCGCTGCTGCTTCTGCTGCTACTGCTGAGGACTGAGCTCACATTGTCTGCCAATGGCTCCTGGGATCTTTCCTAATTACCTAGTATGGACCTACATGTGAGGGGTCTGGTGACCCAGCCTGGCATGTGAGGGGTCTGGTGACCCAGTCTGTACAATGGTTTTGAAGGGTCTGAGCCCTAGCCCTTGCAATACAATTGGTGTAACCCAACAAATGCATTTCTCAGAACATATCCCTGTCATTAAGCAACACATGACTGTACTTGTACGTATGGGCAGATAGCTCTATTGTTAGGAGACACCAACAGAATAGTCGCTTTATCTCTGTGACGCGGGAGCCCCAGATCTGAGACAGCACTCATGTACTGTTTACCGATTCCAAAGAAATCACCCGGAGGTCCAGTAGGTAGAGACATTGGTTTGTTAGACTTAACGAGAGGCACCGATGGCGGCCAGTCGGTAAGACATCCACACCACCAGGGAGTACATACGGCAGTTCTATAGTTAACAGATGAAAGTAGGAATGTAAATCACTTTCACATGCAGACCCTAAATCAGCTAATGTAAACCATTTTCACATACTTAATGTCCTGCCTCTTCCAGCATTCTGTTTATCTAAAGGGGAGGTGCCTTTCCTTGGGT
>NW_007726582.1:361482-372888 GCF_000696425.1 Galeopterus variegatus
GTGGCTGCAGCTCATTAATGTGGGAGTGATGTGTTCATAGAGTTAAGTAGATAATGAATATGTATTTCTCTTTAGGGTTAAAGGACCATTGGTTACCTATTATGTGCCATGTACATATTCTCCTAATAACCCTAGGAGGGATTGTACTTCCTCATTGTAGAGGAGGGGATTAGAGTTCACAGAAGTTAATATACTTGCAAACTGTAAACAGCAGAGTCAGAATGCAAGTGGAGGTCTGTTTGACTCCAAGGCCCATACTCTTTTCCATTCTACCAAAATAATCACGTACAGTTAGGTAGGGGACCTGTAAGTGAAGCTTTAAGTGGATTCTGTAGGTATCCTGTTTATTGTTTTTGCAGAAACTGGTCGAAGGTAGATAATGTTAACTCATGTCCAACTTCTTCCTTATAACAGATAATGAACCAAGCCAAGTTTCAGAGCCCAAGAAGACTCTGTCACCAACTCGTGTGGCAGAACCAAGTCAGGCAGTAGATCCAAAACAGGGGCCCCAAGAACTTCAGGAAAAGAAAATCCAGGTGCTTGAGGAGAAGGTTCTCCGACTCACAAGAATGGTTCTTGACCTCCAGTCTTCTGTTGCTGGGGTGAATGAAAACCTCAAACATGCCATTCAGGATGATGCCAGTAAAACTCTGGCATCGTGGCTCAGCAGCCTGCACCCCCCAGCAGTGCCTGACAGTGTCATTGCTGGGGACACGGAAGTGGTCCAGCTTCCTGGCATGCCCAATACCACAGAATCCGGCATGAAGGACATCAAGTCTGAGTTGGCTGAAGTCAAAGACACTCTGAAGACCAAGAGTGACAAGCTGGAAGAGCTGGATGGGAAGGTGAAGGGTTATGAAGGGCGGCTCAGGCAGCTCCAGGAGGCTGCCCAGGGCCCTACAGTGACCATGACCACCAACGAGCTCTACCAGGCCTATGTAGACAGTAAGATCAACGCCTTGAGAGAGGAGCTCATGGAGGGAATGGACAGGAAGCTGGCCGATCTGAAGAACTCATGTGAGTACAAGCTGATCGGCCAGCCGCAGCGGTGTGATGACTACGGGAGCAGCTACCTGGGAGTGATAGAGCTGATTGGGGAGAAGGAAACAGGCCTGAGAAAAGAAATAAATGACCTCCGAGCCCACTTGCAGAATCCTTCAGCCCTGCCGAAGTGCTGTGATGGTGAGAAGAGTGGTGACTTCGGTCAGCAGATTAAGACATTAGACCAGAAAATCGAGAGAGTCTCTGAGGCCACCAGAATGCTGAATGGACGACTGGACAATGAGTTTGACCGTCTCGTAGCTCCAGAGTCAGAGGTGGATTTTGATGCAAGATGGAATGAGCTAGATGCAAGGATCAACGTGACAGAGAAGAACGCTGAAGAACATTGCTTTTACATCGAGGAAACCCTGCGGGGGGCCATTAGTCGAGAGGTAAATGACTTGAAGCACCTTCTTGATCAGAAAATCCAGGCTCTGGAAGACCGTCTGGGGCACGTTCTTCTGCACATGGCCAACAGCACTGATGCAGAATTCACTCCCCCAGGGTCGGCCCTCCCTGGTGTGGCAGGGCCAGGGAATGAGCAGGTCATGATGGAATTAAACCACCTGAAGGACAGAGCTCAAGTTGTTGAGGATATTTGTCTGCAGAACTTCCAGGGAGAGCCTCACAGGACAGAAGATGCTTTGCCAAATGGGAAAGACCACGCGGTGGGTGACAGCGCCAGCCTTTTGAAAGCTCTAAATGACACGATGCATAGGAGGTTTCAAGAAACCGAATACAGCATCCAGAAACTTCAACGGGATTTTAGTTTTCTTTATTCTCAGCTAAACCGCACGAAAAACAATGTGACTCATCTTCAGAATGAAGTGAGCGGTTGTAGAGCAGGTATAAATGCTGGAGTGAGTGGCTTCCCTAAGGCGGGGGGGCAAGAAAGGACATTCTTTATTCTCAGCTAAACCGCACGAAAAACAATGTGACTCATCTTCAGAATGAAGTGAGCAGTTGTAGAGCAGGTATAAATGCTGGAGTGAGTGGCTTCCCTAAGGCGGGGGAGCAAGAAAGGACGGTGGAGAGTCTCCTGTCTCCCCAGGACCCCATGGCTCATTGCTGCGGCCAGCTGGAGGACAGGTGGCAGAGGCTCCAGAGCCAGGTCCTCTCCAAGCTGGACGGTTGTAAGGAAAAGACGAATGGGGTCCAGAGGGAGGTCTCCGTGGTGGAGGGCCGGCTGTCTCACATGGAGGAAACCTGCAGCAAGCTGGACTCCATCTCCGGGAGTCTCCAGAGGATCAAGGAGGGGCTCACCAGGCACGTCAGCAGCCTGTGGAACTGTGTCAGGCAGATGAACGGGACACTCGGTTCACATTCCAGAGACATTGGTGGCCTCAAGAATTCAGTCCAGCAGTTCTATAGGCATGTGTTCCAGATTTCTACCGACTTGCAAGATCTGATCAAATTTCAACCATCAACAAGTAAGTTGAACTTGACGATTTCATTTCTTGTATTTACTTGCAGCATGTGACAGCATCATGCTACATTTTGGACAGTTTGTGGAATTAATTAAACTACATTAGTGCTACCGAGAGTGTGGGTCTTAGGTTGGTGCCAATACATGAATCATTTGGTAGCAATGAGATCAGTCCCAACATTGAGAGTACGTATTTAGAAACCTTTAAATAATTTGTCATCACTGCAGCATTCATGTATTTTACAGAAGTGTCAGTCCACAGTACATTGAAAATGGAAAAGGAAACTGGCCCTTCACCACAGATAGATGGCAAAATACTGCTGTATGCTACCACTTTGGTGAGCTTAGGGTTGGTGAACTTAGATTTTGGGCATGACCACTTAGGGCAGTGGGTACTGTCATCCCCTCTCCTATGAGGGTACTGCAGAAAATTCATGGATAAATAGAGCTGAAAGGTAATATGAATTTTTCCATGAGCTTTTGAAGACCCTCATACCTGGGGAGTCTGTTGTGTGCTGATCCGTTCACCTCTGTACAGACTCGCTTTTTGTTTGTGTCATTACTATCTTTGTTGTTATGATCTTTGGGCCACATCCCAGTCCCTAAAATCAAGGGCTTAGCTAATGGCAGATAGGATGCTGTCATATTCGTTTCCAAAGACACAGACAGGACCATGGGAAGAAGCGGTTTAGGGGCAGTAACTGAGCCCCAAATGCCAAGGTCCAGGAAGCTCATCAGAGGTGCCAAGAGCAGCCCTTGCTACACCGTAGACACCCCGCGAGTGTTTGCTGAAAGAATAAATGAATGGTCCCTTAGTAGTTTTCCTTAGTAGATGTCCCATAAAGTTGATGTTGTTGTGACTTAGGGCGGGGGGCTGAGCACATGGTCCCTGAAGGATGGAGCCCCTCCCGTATGTGGATTCTTGTTCTTTGACAGCTTCAACAACGCTCCAACCTTTCCTAACTGGAGACGGGGTGAAAGAGAACGAGAAGGGAGCTGACATTTATCGAGCACTTTCTGTGTGCCAGCGCTGGGCGAGTCCCTGCAGAACATCACTTCTGAGCCCCATGACAGCCCCACAGGGAAGGCATGCTGTTTGCAGAGCTGTCATGTTGCAGCTGGGGCTGGAGGCCAGGCCAGGCTGCATCTGGGAACCGCTGCCTCGCGTCCAGTGCTCAGCTCCCTGTGTTGCCCGGAGCTGACCACAGACTTACACGGTCCCCAGGGACTTGGTGAGGGCAGGCCATGTGCCCAGAAGGTCCCCATCTCCTGATCTCTCCTCTTCTTGTTTTGTTTTCTCTGTCCTCCCCTTCAGGCCTGTCGCCTCTTCCACCTTGCTCAGCTCTGGGTGACACACGCCCTTCCACATTGAGCTGAGATTTTATGGCCTCCGCGAGCCTGTGGGATTTTTATGACCAGGTCCCAGCTGAGGTATAAAACCTGATGAGGGGAAGGCTGGAAGATGGGAGGCAGCAGAGCCCTGGCCTGGCTGGTCCCAGCACCCTGGGTGGTGCAGGGAGGGTCGGAGGTAGTCAGGTGGGAAAATGCTCTGATGTCTTTGGAGCACAGTGCTTGTATGGCAGATAAGGAGTCACCCAGGCCAAATGGGATCAGGAATCTGCCCCCACCTCAGTGCTGGTCTCACTGCCACGCTATTTATAACTCACCCCTTCTCCCCAGCCTGCTCAGCTCCTGTGTCTCTGGAATGTTGAGTAAAGGTCACAAGTCTGTGTGTGTGTTCATAGAACGATTGTCCCTTGTGGTGACAATACTGTCTGGACTGTGCTTTATAATAACAAGATTGAACCAGATATTTCCAGTTGATTTGCTGCTCCCCGCTGGCGTGGGAAGCTGCGTTAACTCTTTCTCACTGGTCTGTTGCAGTAGGAGTTGGAGGCGAATGCTTTTAAACACAGTGTGGCTTCCAAACGTTATCCTTTTTGACGGAACTCATATTGTGAATGTAGAATGCATGGACTGTAGAGAATTTTATTGACTGGAAAGAGCCAGAAATAAACCAGCAGAGTCTCATTTGTCCTTGCGTAGCATCTGGGTCTGGGAGATCTGGAAGTGTCAGAGGTCCACGGGTGAATCTGGAGCTAAGGTCACAAAGAAAGTCCCACCCAGCTCTGTGAGGGATGTGGAGATGAGTAGGAATGATGTTCATTCTCAAAGCATTTTTTTACTTCTATTTTATTCCATTTTTTAATTTAATTTAATTTTTTTGGTGGCTGGCTTGTACGGGGGTCCAAACCTTTGACCTTAGTGTTATAGCAACATGCTCTAACCCACTGAGCTAACTGGCCAGCCAGTTTTATTTTATTTTATTTATTTATTTTCTTTTTTGTGACTGGTAAGGGGATCGCAAACCTTGATGTGGTGTCGCCCGCACCGCGCTCAGCCATTGAGCACACCGCCATCCCTATATAGGATCCGAACCTGTGGCAGGAGCGCCTCTGCACTCCCAGCGCCGCACTCTCCCGAGTGCGCACGGGGTCGGCCCTTATTTTATTTTTAATTGACATATAATTGTACATATTTATGGAGTACAATGTGATGTTTCAATACATGTTGTACACATTGTGTAATGATAATATCAGTGTAATTAGCAAATCAGTCACCTCAAATATTTATCATTTTGTGGCAAGACCATTCAGAATCTTCTTTTCTGGCTATTTTGAAACATACAATACATTATTGTTAACTGTAATCACCCTGTTATGCAATGGAACACCAGAACTTATTCCTCATCTCTAACTACAGCTTTGTACCCATTGACCAACCTCTCTTCATCTGCTCTTCCCTCCCCAGCCTCTGGTAACTACTTTTCTGCTCTCGACTTCTATGAGATCAACTTTTTTGGACTCTCCCTATGAGTGAGGTCATGTGGTGTTTGTCTTTCTTTTTTTTTTTTTTTTCCTTTTTGTCTTTTTTCATGTCCGGCAACGGATCGCAACCCTCAGGGTCGCGCCCGTACCGGACCGGGACCGGCAACGGGATCGCAACCCTCAGTGTCGCACCCACGCCTCGCTCAGCCAGTGAGTGGGAACCGGTCTGTATGTGGGATCCGAACCCTTGGCGGGAGCGCCGCTGTGCTCCCAAGCGGCGCACTATAGCAGTGCGCCACTGGGCTGGCCCTGTGGTGTTTGTCTTTCTGTGTCTGTCTTTTTTCACTCTGCATGATGCTTCTCCATGTTATTGCAATCTCAGAGCATTTTCATTCACAGCAGGAAAGAGACACACAGGTCTGCAGAGAGAATGAATGCAATCATTTGTAAAAGCCCAATGAGTAGTGCAGGGGATTATCCTCTCAGTGCATAAGATCTTATTGAGCCCCTGTTATGTGGTAGGTGATGGCTGTGTATATGGGGTATGTGGATAAAATGACAGCCTGGTGGGGAAACAGACAAGCAGACAAAGAGACGGCCACGGGAATTGGGGGTGCATAAGCTGCATCAGGCGTGCGGAGAAGCCCCACGGCAGTTGTGGAAGTTGAGGAGCACTTCTCAGAGGAGCCTTCAAGGCTGAGTAGGTATTTACTGAGCAGGGTTCAGAGGCTGGCAGGGTGAGAAGAGAGGCGAGATGATGGACTGATAAATGAGGCGTGGGTAGGATTCAGAAAGCAGGAGGGGAGGGCGTTCCTGGTAAGAATTTGGTGTGAATGGATCAGTTGTTTTTTGAGGGTGCATTTTTATTTGAGATACTTGTTCTTAAGATAGTATTATTCTATTGATATTTTGGTATTAGTATTATTATTGCTAATGAAGCTTTTCCAGAAAAGTTAAAACAAATAACTTTTAAACATGAACATTAAAAGAATGCATAAAAACACTCTGTATTATATATTAGTTTTTCTTTGTGTTAGAGATTATATAGTTCAGTGGTTCATTGACTGCCCAGTGGAATTGGAACAGTTATTTATTACTGAATAACAACCTACCCCAAATCTTGGTGACTTAAAATGACAAAGTTGTATTATTTTCCATGATTCTGCAGATGAGGAAATTGGGCAGGGCTTGGCTTGGTGGTTCTTCTACTCTGTGTGGCTGCATTGGGCTGTCAGTTGGCTGGAAGGTCCAGAAAGAGTCAGTGACATGTCTGGTGCCTCGGGGCTTCTCCACGTGTTCTCTCTCTGTCTAGGTGGCTAACCTGGGTTCCTCACAGCATGGTGGTCTCAAGTAGTCAGACTCATTACCTGGCCGCTGGCTCGTATAGGGAATGCTAGGCCCAGAGCTGGCGCGACATCACTTCTGCCACATTCTATTGGTCAAACAGGTCAGCTCTTGAGGGGTGCTGTGGCTGGAAGTGTCAGGAGAAAAGGGGTATTAATGGAGATCATCAAGTCTACCACAGTGAGCACAGGTCCGGAGGTGAGGATGTGCAGCGTAGGTTTGGACCAATAACCAGATTTCTGGGCCAGGGACATAAACTCTGGTGTTTCTACTCAGTCCATTGCCCTGTTCACAGATCCTGTTTTCTTCCCCATGAGCATCCCCGTGGAGTGCTGCTATCCAGGAGCAGCCAACGGGGAGAAGAAGGGGCTGCCACTGGTGCTCGGATAGATCCCAGCCTCTTTAGTATCCCTCCCACTAGTGCAGGCGATCTTCCCTGGGGTCCTTGAAATTCTATGCAAATTTTTGGTTATTTTTTGGCCAGAGGCCATGGCTTTCATCTAGGATGTGGAGGTGCACCTGACTTCCAGAAGACGACAAGCCACTGCATTAATTCGTCACTTTCTCCCCTTCAGCTCTGTCAAGTGGGTGCAGACCCCCGTTCTGACTCCAGGGGCTCCCACCCAGCTGCTCATGTCTCATTCATTGAACTCAGGTATTTACTGAGCCCTGTTCTAGTGCCGGAGGTTCAGCCCTCATGGATTGTACGCTCTTGGGGGAAGACGGACGATGTACAGCCACGCAAATAAAGGTTTGATTTCAGTTAGTGATCAACGTCACGAGGAAAGATAGAACAGGACGGCGGTAGGGAATGGGGGCGGGAATCTATTTTAGATCACTGGCCATGGGAAGCGGCTCCGTGGAGATAATGTACAAGCATAGGTTGAGCCAGCCCTGCAGAGATCTGTGTGGGGAATGGTCCGGGCAGAGGCTCCGCGGCTGGGATGAGTCTGTCCTCTTGAAAAACTCAGAATGCCATGTGGCCAAGTATATGAACCTGGGGGAAAGTCACATGCAATGAAGTCAAAGAGAGGGCAGGAGTCAGATCATGCAGGATTTTATAGGCTGTGATAAGAAATTTGGGGGTTTTTTTTTTTGTCTTTTTATGTGACCGGTAAGGGGATTGCAACCCTTGGCTTGGTGTCACCCGCACTGCGCTCAGCCAGTGAGCGCACCGGCCATCCTTATATAGGATCCGAACCCGTGGCAGGAGCGCCGCTGCGCTCCCAAGCGCTGCACTCTCCCGAGTGCGCCACGGGGCCGGCCCAAGAAATTTGGGTTTTAAGCACCACGAGAAACTGTTGGGGGATTTTGAGCTGGGACGTGGCTGTTATGTCCGAGGTTGCAATCCCAGCTCATCCACACGAGCTCTGTGACTTCGGGCAAGTCATGTATGTACCTAATGGCTCACTTTCCTCATCTATGAATTGGAAATAATAATATTAGTAATAATATGATAATGATACATAACTTTAAAAAGTTGGTATGAGGAGTAACACTCGTAAGTAGTGGAGGATTAGAGAGTGCCTGGCACTTGAGCATCACTGTAAGTATTTCCATTGTTTTAGCCCTCTGTTCTCTAGAACGGATGATTAACCTGCTCCTGGCCCAACTTTGTTCCTTTCTCTTCCTGCAAAGCCCCAGGCCTCAGCCTCAGAGGAGAGAGAGCCTGTCAACACAGGGCGCGGGGCCCTCGCTGCTCCGGGGACTGCTGCGGACGGCCACAGGATGTTATTTTCTTTCTTTTTCCTCTTCTTTTCTAAATTTGGGGTCAGGTAGAAAGTGCACATAGCCTAGAGACCTCCCCTCCAAACATTCACAACTTCATGTACAAATACTTTTGTTGACCAGAATCTTGTCACTTATGACCAAATTAGATTCTAAATGAAAAGAAAGTCCCTAGGTCCTCTGTTCTCTGTGTGGCCCCAGGAGTTTAGTCCTGTGTTCCTGGACACACTCACTTCCATTTTCACAGAGGGCTGGGAGCATCGGTCTTTCAAATCGTCCCAAGTCACTCAGTTGGAGCCCTACTGAGTCTCTGCTCGCTGAGGTCCCCATGAGCAGGGGTGTGAGCTGGCTGCCACAGCGTCTGTATCCCTAGGTGTGGGTGAAGGGCAGAGGCTCTCTTTCTGCCTGGGACCCAGGGCCACCATGGCCTGTGACACGAACGCCATCAACACCGCAGAGACTAGGTGCAGCTTCCTGCCCAGCCCTGCCCAACACATGCTGAGGCTCAGCTGGGCACCCCCGTTCCCGGGGTTACTCTCCAGCTGGGAAGGAAGGGGAGCCGGTGCCCAGAAGTAAAGGCAGGTGGAGGGACACTGCCGAGCGGTGGAGAAGTCTCTTTCCCTATGTCAGGCTTCCAGGAAGGGACATGCCTGCTCAGAGGCCCCCATCACGTTTCAACATAGCCTAGTGACAACCGCATGATTTCCTTTTTCTACTCTCCTTTCTGCTCATGTCTCTGGGTAATTTTTCATTGTGACATTTCATTTAGGAGTGTTACAGATTTGAGAATCCTCCCTTTTATCACTTTGCTTAAGTTAAGCTGTAAAAATGAAAAAACACAGACTATTCAAATAAGTATTTAACCATAGAGCCTGGCCAGGGCGAGTGGCTTGACTCCAACATGACAGTTTTGGCCTCAGCATGAAGTCAGCTGAGTGTGGGGCCAGTTTAGGTCTAAGATACTGTGATGGACTTAGAGTTTTACAAATACAGAAAGGCTATGAGCTTTACATACATTCAGACCATACTGAGCTCCTCACAGTTCAGGCCCTTTGCCCTGTGGGTATCTGGTTTTTGTAATGTGTTCTGGTTGGTCTAAGTAGCAGCCACTTTTCTCTTAACGTGAGTTTAGAACCTCAGTGTTCCCAGAACTGAGCTTTTCCCACAGCAGCATGTGTACAACCCTCTGGGATCTTTAACAAAAATAAGAACTCCTGGGCTCGCTCAGGAGGTTCCCGCTCAGCAGGGATGAGGTGAGGCCCAGGAATTTGTAATTACATTTGTAATTAACACAACTGCCCCACCCCCCAGCTCTGGTCCTGGAAGAGGAAGGAAGGATACCTCAGAGGCTGCAGGATCCAGTCCCCCAGGGCAAGTGTGCCCAGAGGGAGCAGGCAGGCAGAGGCGTGAGGACAGACAACATACCACCGACCATGACACTGCACCCCCCAGGGAAGGCTGGCTGTGTCTGCGTGAGCCGGCTAGCATTCTCTCTGTTCTGTTCCAGTTATCGATATGTCTGTCTCTCCTTATGGCCTGTGAATGTAGCTTTAGAGTAAGCCTTAAAGTCAGGCAGCATAGATCCTCCTTTGCATTTCCATATAAATTTTAAGATCAGTTTGTGAATTTCTACCAAAAAAATAATAATAATAATAAAATTCCAAGTGCTGCTGCCGAGGCTCAGCGAGCTGAGGCCCCGGCCTATGGGATTCAGTGATAGAAAATCATGCTGCAGTTCAAAGGTATTGCCTCCCACGGTAACGCGCGGGACTAGAGCTGGTATATATTTCCGTGCTTTCTAGCTGGTACTTTGCAGAAATTTAGACCCTTTTTCCCCATTTAGCCCTGTTCTCTGGGGTTCTGCTGTTGTCATGTCTGGACTCATTTTCTCGGCTCGGCCACTGCGGTCTCTGCTCTCTTGAGGAAGAGCCACTGTGGTCCCTTCTGTGATGCCACGATCCCCGTGAGGGCACGTCTCCCTTCCCGTGTGCTCAGGAGAACGATGCAGCTTTTCTGTCCCTTGTCTTCTCAGCCCTGAGGACCCTTTTTTATCCCTACCTGCCACCACCTCGGCGGCCGGTTCTCCTGTCCTGTTCTCTCACCTTGCAGCCATCCCACAAGGAAGATCACAAGTGTTTTCTCACAGAAGCGCCCATGTCTAGGCTCACGCGGGGCCACTGGGTGCCAGAAGCCGGGGTCTCTGAATTGCCTGATGAGTCAACACCTCCGCACCTGGGCCAGGATGGTGCAGAGCTGTGTCCCAGGGGCCAGAGCTTCATTGTTGGGCACGGCAGACTACTGCGAAAGCGGCATCTGTCATCCACTCAGAATTCCATGTGTCTGCATTTGGGTGGACTGTTTTGAAGCCTGAAGTCTCGATCAGCATCTTTGAAATGCTTCTCCAGTTTCAGCGTTTGGTCGGCATGCATACCCCTTTGGATGGCAGGGAGATCAGATCTTACCCCACCCAGACTGCCGATGGGTGGCGCTTGCCATTTGCACAGTGTTCTACAGTGGCGGGCAGCCGCAGCCGTCCCTTCATCGGAATGGCATCAGATTCCACCTGGCTGACAGGAGAGCACTCAGGCTGAGCCTGTTGCATGGACGAGGTTGCTGACTCGGGAGGTTTTGGTGTTTTTCCCACAGCCAGGCCTCGAACACAGACCCTAATGGCTGAGGCCAGTCTCCCCCACAGCCTCCTGTTCTGTGACTAGATGCCAGGCCCAGGACCAACCCCTTCCCATGGCCCAAACCCTCAGGGCACTGGTTGGATGCAGGGGTCCTGGGTGGCAGCTGGAGAAGACAGATGACAACCCAAGACGCGTGTAAATGGAGCGAGGGTGTTAACTCAGCAAGAGACACCAGTTCTTAGCAGCCAGCCTCATGGATTATTGGGGATTTTCTGAGGAAAGTCTGTTTTAGGAGACTTGAAATTGGCTTTTAATAGGAACTTTAGAGGAGAGGGAGAGGCCCTTAATAGCTGGTGTCAGGTTCATCCACGGTAAGGCCGTGACCTGCCTGCTCTGCTGCAGTGGCGTG
>NW_007726582.1:373495-376053 GCF_000696425.1 Galeopterus variegatus
AAGAGACACCAGTTCTTAGCAGCCAGCCTCATGGATTATTGGGGATTTTCTGAGGAAAGTCTGTTTTAGGAGACTTGAAATTGGCTTTTAATAGGAACTTTAGAGGAGAGGGAGAGGCCCTTAATAGCTGGTGTCAGGTTCATCCACGGTAAGGCCGTGACCTGCCTGCTCTGCTGCAGTGGCGTGAGGCCGCCTGTTGCCAGTCAGGCTGGGGCCAAGTGGCCGCTCTGCTCCTTGCCGTCCCACAGGCACCAAAACCCACGGTGAGCGACACTGGGCTCTTGTGAAGAATTCAACTCAGATGGGCGCGCTCTGAGTTCAGTTCAGAAAGAAGTCGACTGCCAGAGAGTTCTCTTTGCAGAATGAGCAGGTCCTGTCCAGTCTTTGCTGTGACCTGGTAATACGTGTATGCACCAAAATGCCACGTGGTGCCGTGGCCTGAGCCTGGGCTAACGTCCTCCTCACGTGTGGCATTTCCGGGGCTGGTGTCGTGGGGCAGTCAGCTCTCCCACCCTCACACATGGCCCCCAGGAGATGAGTCGAGGATATTTGGCCCAGGCACCACCATAGCTCATTCTTTTTTCTCTGCCTTCCACGTGGTGGGACAAGCCTGGGTGTCGAGGGAGGGATGAGCGTGAAAGACAGAACTAGCATCGTCCCTGCTGTACCAGAACTGCCCCACAGAACCCCGGGATGACGACTATCACGGTACCCGATTTAGTGGCCAGCAGCAAGGATGGCGTGGCCTGCCGTGCCATCAGCCTTCTCTCATTCTCTGAACACTTCGGCTGCTCACTGTCAAGGCCAGGCCCTGGGCCACACCCCAGGATGAAACAGAGTTAGGGTGCTGTCGCGGGTACTCAGAAAACAATGCAGAGAGCCGGAGAGGCCCAAACTGCTGCCTGGTTCAGAGGCAGGTTGCTCAAGCCTGCTGGGCAGATCCGAGAGGGCTGCATGGAGGAGGCGGTATCTGAACTGGGACTTTAGGGACGGTGCTGGTTCTCTCAGTCAAAGTGCCAGAAGAGGCTGTTTTAGGGGGTGCCACAGCGAGAGGAAAGGCGCAGAGCCAGGGAAGCTCAGGTAAGAGCTGGGCACCAGCGAGAACATGAGGGTGTTTTGCAAAGTTCATGGAAAAATAGAATTAGAAAACAATATGAACCTTTTTTTTTCCCCACAAAAAAAGAAAAAATTTATTATTGTACTTTTTCACAGTGTTGTGTAGGTAGCTACTCTTAGAATGTCACTTTGGCTAAGTGTTTTGCTCAAAACTACTCTGGTATTTTCAAATTGAATTAGTGGTCCTATCTGTCAACTTACAAGTCCTTCATTCATATAAGTGATTTTGTAAAAGTAGCTTAACCTTGCTAGTTCTCAGTTTTCTTTCTTATTTACAAAATGGAATATGTTTGGGGAGAGTTTATATCATATTTTATTGACTATTAAGTGTTAGGCAATATGAAATATTTCATTATACAATTTCAAATAATAATTCCTAAGCTGCAAAGAACAAAGTATAGTACAAGATATGCATTTGCAATAGAGTGACTGAATACCTTCTCTCCAGGGTTCACTCTCATTATCCAGTGTATGATTCTGTATGGTGATGTGATCACATTATGTTGTAAATGGATCACAGAATTTTGGAATTACAAGGACTCTTAATTTGCTTATTTTTTACTTTTTTTTTTTTTTACCAAGGATATGCACATTTATTTGTTCAAATAACACATAAATTGAATAACTAAATATTCTGTAGAAAGTAGGGCTTCAAATTTTCACAAAAACTGGAGATGTAAAACATTAAAATTTATATACTTCACTTTATAATCTCTATAATTATTTAAAATGGCTCCCTAAAGTCTTCCAAAAGCATGAAAATATCAAATTAATTTCCACAGAAAAAGATGAATAACTTTTCAAAGGCAAATTAATTTCTAAGCAAATCAACAAGTCCACTTAATAAAAAAATGAAGAACAGAAATTAAATTTCTAAGTTTAGCAACATAAATTGCATAAAAAATCAATAAAACAGACTCTAGACACAAGGGCACTTCATAAAGTTCATGGAAAAATAGAATTGAAAGATACTGGAAATTTTTCCACTAACTTTTTTGTTTTGTTAATTTTTCCTTTTTTTCCTCCTTTTTTAAAAAAAGACTGAGATCATAGAAAACATGTTCTCTGACCACTATAACAGAAGGAAATTTAGAAAACTCACAAATAAGTGGAAATTAAACCCTTTCCTAAATAAACAATGGGTAAAAAGAATAATCACAGGAAAATTAGAGAGCACTTTGAGAAAAAGATCAAAGCACAACATATCAAAATTTATAGGATGCAGGGCTCATGCAGTGCTCACAGGAAAATTTATACTTGTAAACACCCACATTAAAAGTAAGAAAAATCTCAAATCAGTAATGTAAACTTCTATCATAAGAAAAATAGGAAAAGTAGGGCCGGCCCCGTGGCACACTCGGGAGAGTGCGGCACTGGGAGCGCAGTGACGCTCCCGCCGCGGGTTCGGATCCTATATAGGGATGGCCGGTGTGCTCACTGGC
>NW_007726582.1:376480-378444 GCF_000696425.1 Galeopterus variegatus
GTAAACACCCACATTAAAAGTAAGAAAAATCTCAAATCAGTAATGTAAACTTCTATCATAATAAAAATAGGAAAAGTAGGGCCGGCCCTGTGGCACACTCGGGAGAGTGCGGCGCTGGGAGCGCAGTGACGCTCCCGCCGCGGGTTCGGATCCTATATAGGGATGGCCGGTGGGCTCACCGGCTGAGCGCGGGGTGGGCGACACCACACCAAAGGGTTGCGATCCCCTTATCGGTCACGAAAAAGACAAAAAAAAAAAAAAAAAGAAAAAAGAAAAATAGGAAAAGTAGAGCAAACTAAACAAGAGCAAGTGCAAGTAGGAGATAACAAAGATTACAACAGAAATATGTGAAATAGGGAATTAATAAACAATAGAGAAGATCAGCAAAACCATAAGTTGATTCTTTAAAAAGATCAGCAAACTTTGCAAACCTTTATCTAAACTGACCAAGAAAAAAGAAGACCAAAATTACTAAAATCAGAAATAAAGCAGGGGGCCGAGCCCATGGCGCACTCGGGAGAGTGCAGCGCTGGGAGCGCAGTGGCGCACTCGGGAGAGTGCAGTGCTGGGAGCGCAGTGATGCTCCCGCCGTGGGTTCGGATCCTACAAAGGGATGACCGGTGCGCTCACAGCACTCACTGGCTGAGCACAGTGAGGCCGGTCTCAAAAAGGACAAAGAAAAAAAAAAAGAAAGAAAGCAGGGGCATTATTACATTGTCATTATGGCTTTTTGTGGCAGTTAAGATTTAGTATCTTTCTCTTTCTTGTTTGCATTTTTGTTCTACCAGTGGATTTTGTTCTTTCTTGTATATTCATGGTCGTGATTATAAGTTTTCGGATTCTAGATGCAGAACTTCCTTGAGGATTTCTTGTAGGGCTGGTCATGTAGTGGTGAGCAGCTTTTGTTTGTCTGGAAAATACGCTATTTTTCCCTCATATCTGAAGGACAGCCTTGCTGCGTATGGTATTTTTGGCTGGCAGTTTTTTCTTTTAGTATTTTGAATATATCATCCAGTTTTTGCTGGCCTGTACAGTTTCTGTTAAGAAGTCTGCTGATAATCCATTAGGGGCTCCCTTATAGGTGTCTTGATGCTTTTTTCTTGCTTCTTTTAAGATTTTCTCTTTGTGTTTGAGCTTTGCCAGTTTGACTATAATGTGTCTTGGAAAGGATCGTTTTGGGTTGCATGTTTGGGGATCTTTAAGACTCCTGAATCTGAAGGTCCATGTCTCTCNCTATACTTGGGAAGTTTTCTGTTATTATTTTGTTGAATAGGTTTTCCATGCCTTCTTCTCCTTTCTCTTCTTCTGGAACACCCGTGAATTGAATGTTTGTGCACTTAAGGTTGTCTGGTAGCTCTCTTAGATTTTCTTCATTTAAAATTCTTTTTTCCTTTTTATTTTTATTTTTTGTCTGCCTGGGTTATTTTAAAAAGACTGTCTTAAAGATCAGAAATTCTTCTGTTTGTTCTAGCCTGCTGCTTAAGCTATCAGTTGTGTTTTTTATTTCATTGAGTGAATCTTTAAGTTCCATGAATTCTGCTACATTCTTTTTTAAGTCATGAATTTCTTTGTAAATTTCCTCCTTCATATCCTGGATTTTTTCCCTCATTTATTATGTTGTCTGAGTTGTCTCATATCTCAGTGAGGTTCTTTACGATTGTTGCTCTGGATTCCTTTTCAGTCATTTCAAGGGTTTCCTGCTCTATAGGGCCTGGTATTTGAGAATTACTGTATTCTTTTGGTGGTGTCACATTTTCCTGGGTTTTCATATTTCCAGTATCTCTACATTGATGTCTGTTCATCTGGTAGAGCAGTTGCTTCATCTGTTACTCTGGAGTGGGCTCTGAGGAGAGAGACGTCTTCTTCTTTTTCCATTTTCTGCTGACTCAACCTGTGTCATTGCAAGTTGAGTGTCTGGCGGGCTGCGTGCATGGTTGCTGTGGCTGCTGAAAAAGTGGTTTCAA